>NW_027531318.1:2430454-2450845 GCF_008692635.1 Crocuta crocuta
CACTTTTGTGGCTTTTCTCTCTGGTCCGATTCTTTGGAGATGTTTATGGATTTCAGCAAGCAAAGCATGCCTAGCCTTGAGGGCCCTTGGTGTCATGACCCTTCAATTAGGTAGGGCCCTAAGGCTTTACAGGATAACAAAGTTATGCTCTGCCTCTATTAGGCTGTGACTGAGTCGTTTCTTTGAGGGCAGGTCCAGGATTCAGGTGCGATGAGTAGGAGCTGTGGTTGGTGATAGTGACCTTATGGATCCAAAGTAGATCTATGAGAATGTCTTTTATATAGACTCTCTTTAAACACTGAAGAATCTAAAATTCTTGTTTTGGCCATTCTTGACTGTGACTGGCATATGGTTTGCTATAGAGCCAGGCTTGCAGACTTTGCTGGACCATCACGGGAAGTGGAACTCCGTTAGTCGCTTCCATATCTGCTGAGCACCTACTAGACCCAGAGTACCTTGCTAGACCAGTTCAGAAACACTGGCAAATCTCATGAAGTCATGATTTAGTCAATATTTTCCTTCTGATATTATTTTGAAGGAATGTTATTTGCATCTGGGAAAGTCCCAGTAATCCGTCTTTGAAATAGATGATCCGAAAATGTGCTACCTTTGTTTCTTTTAAAGATCAGCACAACTTTGAGTTCTCTTGGTCTTTCCACAAGATCTTCAGCTTTTATATTAGATTAGGGTGAACTGGATGGAGGCATAGTGTTATCCCTATTCAACAATCCCATCTCACTCATAAATGAAATGGTGCGTTGGCTGATGCTTTGAAGGGCAGGTGCTCTGGGTTTTTCCCAGGGCATCCTTTACAGCTATTGCACGAGAGCATTACTTCCACACTTTTGCATCTAGTGCATTCTTGAAAATGTTTACAAGTGAAATGACTGTGTCAAGGCCACACATATACATGTATGCAGTGGCTGGATGAGGTTGAGTTCCTAGAGAGATGAAAACTCGGGTGACGGGTGCCTGGGTGGTCAGCCAGTTGAGCATCGACTTTGACTCAGGTCATAATCTCACTGTTTGTGAGTTCGATTCCCTAATGAGCTTGTTGCTGTCAGCCTGCTTGGATCCTCTGTCTCTGCTCTTTTTGCCTCTCCCCTGCTCATACTGTCTCCAAAATAAATAAAACATCAGAAAGAAAAAGAAAGAGAGAGAGAGAGAGGAGGGAGGGAGGAAGGGAGGGAGGGAGGGAGGGAGGAAGGAAGGAAGGAAGGAAGGGAAAAAGAAGGAAAGAAGGAAGGACAGAAAGATCTGGTGATAAACTTCTCTGTCTTGGGAGAAGCCGGACTGAGGCAGGTACAAGCAAGGGCCTCTGCCATCTCCCCAGCAGTATGGGGCAGGCACACAGAACCAGGTGTCACCCTTTCTCATGGGCTGGTGTCTTTTTTGACTGCTTCCTGGACTCTCCATGCTCGCACATGGCCACCAGGGTGTTTTCCCATGTGGCCTTCATGCTTGAAACTTTACTACCCACCAGACATCGGGGGAGACATTTAGTCAGGGCAAGGGAGTCAGGCCAGTTGACAACAAGTTGGTTTATCATTCCAGGCAAATTCTGGGGCAATGGAGGCACTGCGGCGAGTCACAGGTGCTTCTGAGTGGAATGCCACACTCAGGAGCAGTCACCTGTGAGGGTGCTCAGCTGCTTCTGAGGGGTCCTGGCTCTGTCCCCATAGCAGCTGTGGCTGGGGGCTGGGAGCAGGCGGTGCCACCAGCAATGGCTAAAGGTGGTTAATATGAGGAAATGCAAATAATTTAAAATTGCCACGCTCCCCGCTCCTTGCCTCTACTCTCTAATTACCTTCCTCTTACTAGTGCTTATGATGTTATGATAGGACATAGGCATACCTTAAAAGTGCTATTTATCATCCATCTTCAACAACTAGAAAGAAGTTCCACTTTCAGGTGGGATTCTTTGTCTATTTTGTGCATGGCTGTACTCCAAGGCCTGGCACACAGCCATTCAAATACGTTAAATGAATGAATGAATAAACCACACTCCTCATCAGCACACCAAAGGCTGTTTGTGGGGCATGGTGTAGGATAAAGAAAATGGTAAACTGCATGCCAAGTAGAAGAAAGCCTGTTTTAGGAAAGACGTGTGAAATTTCTTTTGGGACAATGTAATTAAGCATTTTAATTGTTAAAATCACTTTGCTAACGCTAGATCCATAATTCTTACAGGTTTCCTAGAGCTTAGATAATTTTGAGAGAGAGAGAGAGAGGTGATGTGATACAATATTATGCAGTATGATACACTAGGGTAGATATGATCTAGGTAAGGTTAAGGCCAGCCTGAGTTCTCCTGCCAGCTCTCCCAGTTAACTTTCTGTGCCTCACTTTTTGAACCTGTAAAATGGGGATAATTATAGTACTTGCCCCATTGGGGGTTTTCTGTATATGTATGTGAAGATTAAATGAATGACTATATGTGAGGCGCTTTGAATACTGACTGGCACAGAGAAAAAGTCTAGTAAGTATTTGTTGCCATTATTATTACCATCATCAACATCATCATCATTATGTGACCACCACTACCCCCAGCACTCTCGTCATCTGTGCTTGAGTTCTAAGGACATGTAGAAGCTAAAATGTATGCTGCATAAATTGTTTTGCGTGAGCATGATGTATGATGATTCTGGATTTTTTAAGCATCTTTTGTGTGTAAAAATTTATTGTAGGTTTCTCAACGTTTTATTCCAATGCTACCATTGACGCCTGCAGCTTTTTACATTACACGCTGTTACTGAAATGTGCATTGCTGCGGACATTTGATTGATTTCTGTAATTAAGAAGCAACTTAATCTATAGTAATGTGGTGTGGTGTTTAACTTGAATAGCCACCGATTCATTTCAAAAAACAGGAGACTAAAGTAAACGAGGGTTATGATATTTTGAGGACATGAATGAAAATGGTGCAGGCCTGGGGCTGGAGTCAGATTCTCCTAGAGCTTGTGATGCACCCCATGGGTGATTCCCCCCCTCTGCAGAGGCTACTTATTGTTTTCCTCCTGGAATGTGGGGTGGCATAATAAGGCCATTTTAAATAGCTCTGTGATACATTTAAATAAAAACTATTGTGTAATTGCATAATATTAGTATTATAAATGCCTTGTATTCATTATATGATAATTAAAATAAGGTTCAGTGTTAATAAATATGTAGTAGAGAATATTATTGATGCTTTATTTATGGTAAACAGGAAATGTCCCTTGTGATATATATATATTTTTTTACTCCCAGCTTGGAAACGATCAATCAGATACGAGAAGGGGGTTAGATTGTTTCTTTTACGGTATGTTTTTTTTCTGGCACATTTTGTCCATTTACCTGGGATTAGCTACATACATACTTCACAAAATGAGGTCTCATTATACCCAAGGATAGCTAAATGCCCATCAAGGAATAAATGAATGCGTTTGAGTTGTTTTAATTAGCTAGGTGTGATTTAAAGGTTGCTGAAATCAAAAAGGCTTATTCATTTTTCATCAATAATCACTTACCTTAATATTTCATTAGAACCCGCTGATTTGCAGACCTCCTTCTGGGCTTTGATTCATTATGACTGCAGACATAATTTAACTTTCCCTCTTTTTCTCATTCTGTATTATACTCTTTCATCTCTGAGACACTGTTAAGATGTTTCCAACATTCTTCACAAGGCTGCTAATTGTTCCAACCTTTTTTTTTTTTTTTTTTAACTTNGTGGACACGAGCCGCATGAGCACACATGTTTTTAGGCGGTTTTCTTTCATCATTTGAACAGCTGATAATAACGTGCAAATTTTCTGTTTCATATGTTCTGAGAGTAAGGACTGATTTATCATATGCAAAAGTCAGGAAGTAAATAATTTGGACACATTCTTAGACTATGCCATCAATTTGAAAGAACAAAGAATCCTGTGTGTGGCATACTCCGCAGATGAGATCACGATCTGTGCATATACCTTATTTTCAAAACATTTCTCTGGTTGCTTTAGATGCAGACTTGCACTTGTCCTCAGATGCCCGGTGTGGCTGTGTGTCCTCAGGTAGTGGCACTGTCCCAGGCATCTGTGCTGCCACCTAGGGAGCGCTGCTCTGACACAGTGAAGCTAAGAGATAGGCCCTCGTGTTCTTATGATACATGTGCAGAAAAGAGCCCTGTTTTCTTCTTAAATTGTTCATTGACTGTATGTGACTGATCACAGCTAGACACAGCTCACACAGGGCATGGGAATCTGATTGGAGCCTCCTAAAACCCCAGATTCCAAGTACCTCTTTTTAAATGCATAGGTTTAAATGTCCTAGGTTTTTTGGAACTAACTAACCTAAAACATCGAAACATGCCTGCACAAACAGATTCTGACAAGCTGATGCCAGCAGTGAAAAAAATAAGTAGATGGATAGGTATTTTCCTTTTTCTTTCAGATTAATTATGAAATACTGTATGTCTGTCTTCTACAGCAACGTTAAGCAATTTTTGTGTAAAGTGCATATTATTAACTTTCACTAGCCATAACAGTTTTGCATACTGAGCAAAAATTGCTAAATGTTAAGAATTAAAAACTTGTGTACTTAAAAATTTGGTAGATGTGTATGTGTACAGAATTATAAATATTTTCATTGGATTGGGATCTTCCCTTTTTAATATTTCCCAGAGAACTTAATGCCGACTTTCCTCATGTCCCAGATTGATTTTTTTCCAGAAATATGTGTAAAATATTGATGAGCTAACAATAAATCTATAAATATCTATTTATAGAGAATTAAAAGAATGCACATGTATTAGGAGAGTTTAGCCACCATGAAAAATTATTAATCCTTGTTTACCCAGAGCTATTCCTTACCTTTTGCTTACCTTTGGAATGTTTGTTAATAACTCTTTCCATCAAAAACTTTATCCTTACATATTAGCATTAACATGACTTGCTTGGCATGAGGGTGTGTATTTCAAGAATTCTATTCTTTGCATACGATACTCTTCAAGATTCCGGGAGGGAGCTTTTAGACTGCCAGTGTGTCTTTACTGGACTTTATCTTCGTGATCTTCCCAACCTGCCTGTCCTGCTTTTCAGCCTTTGTTTGACATGTGAATGCAGGCATGAGCAAGTGCAGCAGGGCGATGTAGTAGACCCATGTGGCTCTAGATTCAGGTCTTGGCCCTGCCACTTACTTGGATGCTTGGCAAGTTATTTAACCTCTGTGAGCCTCGTTAAATTCATCTGTATTTTAAATTTTTTGTCCCATTGTTAGACCATATGTCAGCTGTGTCCCGGTTTTTATATTTAGAAAATATGTTCTTCATAACCATGCATCATGATCCGTGTTAGAAGCTATTGGGGCTAAAAGAGAAATACAGATCCAATCTCTGATGGTAATGCTCTCCTAGTCTTTTGGGAGAATAACAGACGGATTTAAATAACACAACCAGTTTTATTGACCATGCTGTTTATTTTAATAGCTAGGCCAGAATGGTTTGATTGACTTTTTAAAAATCTGGTATGTTTTTTACCATATGGACAAGGCCATATCTAGAGTGCCAAGCTAATAAGCCTTCTTTTCTCTGCCAGTGAACCATGAAAGTTGTTAGCAAAATGTTTTATTTTGAACTGATCCATTTTCCAAGCTTTTGGTGATATAAACACCCTTCTTAAAAGATAGAGTGCAGATTATCATTCATCAGTCACTGGAAATTTGTTGCATCAAAGCACTGTAGGCAACGAGTATGTGAAATGATCTAGAAAAGAATATATTCTGTGTGGGTGGGGGTGCCTAAAAATGTTATAAAATGACCCTAAATCAGTTGATTGTGGATACACAGTTACAAGCTTTGAATGGTGTTCCAACACTTGAAGAACTTAAAACAGGGGAGCTGTGTAATACTCAGCAGTAACATACGGTTTTAAATAGGATGGCTTTGTGCTTTTCTCATTCGTATAAAAGGCTCAGTGTACAAGTCATTCTGAGTCATGATACCACCAATTCTGTCTACAACAATGAAATAACAGTGTTAGATTGTTTTCTCACCTAATCCATTCTTAAGTATTCATTGTATCTCTAGCTCCCTTGGCACCATCAAAATGTTTCCATCTTTCATTTTTCTCCTAGTAGTGTTTGTGTTTTCCTTTATGTCCTTGAGCATATGCACTGTATTTAAATCAGCTTCTGAAAAGCCCGAAAAGCCCTTTATTCCTCTACATCCACCATCACAATATTTTCTGGATCTGTTTCTATTGACTGATTTTTCTCCTGGTTGTAAATCACATTTTCTGCCTTATTATGTCTATTAATATTTTTTATCAGATGTCAGACATGTTGAATTTTACTATATTGAAGCCTGGATTTATTCTATTTTTTAAGAGTGTTGGATCTTTCCTGGCAGGCAGTTAAATTGCGGGTTGTTTCTGATTTGTAGGTTGTTTTAAAATCTCTTTTAGGCAAGGTCGAAAGTAGCCTTCATGCTAAGGCCTAATTTAGCTCTATTTCCAAGATGTGGCCCTTCTTGACTGACTACTCAGTGTGGTCAGCCAAGGTACACCATGAGATCCCTTCCTTCATCTGAAGGAAACTCTTCCAGTTACTGTACTTTAAGAATGCCCCACAGGTGCCTGGGTGACTCAGTCAGTTAAGCATCTGATACTTGATTTCAGCTCAGGTCACGATCTCATGGTCATGGGATCAAGCCTTGTGTTGGGCTCCATGCCCTGCATGGAGCCTGTTTGGGATTCTCTCTCTCCCTTCTCTGCTCCTCCCGATTCATGCTCTCTCTCAAAATAAAAACAAAAACCAAACAAACAAAAAAAGCATTAAAAAGAGAGGGAGTGTGCTCAAATTGTTCATCTTACTGCTGCCTGGGAATTACTTTTTTCACAGAAGTTGCTCCTGTCTGGGCTTGTGGGGTTTTACCTGACACACACACAGTTTGGTGTTCTCCTGCAGATTTCTGAAGCTCTTTCTCCATGTAGATCTCCCTTCTCAGAAAATAGGTCCCACAAACTCTGACTTTCTTCGCCTCCCCCAGTCCAGCATTCTGTCTGTGTGACTACAGTGCAATTTGTTTTCACCTCCCTGCACTATAGTGTGGGAATGGCTGCCAGACAGAAAGCCTGGGTAAGGCTCACCCCACTTGTTTCCTTTTCTTGAAAACAGTTCTGGTTCCAGTTCTAGTTTTTGTCATCCCCAGTTTCTGAAAATAGTTTTTTCCAGTTGCTTAAAATAAGAAGGTAATTCTATACTTCTACAGCACTTATATTCTCATTGCTGGAGATGGAAATTCTTCTTCTTTTTTTTTTAAGTTTATGTATTTATTTTGAGAGAAAGAGAAGGGGGAGTAGGGAGGGAAAGAGAGAGAAAAGAGAGAGAGAGAAAATATCCCAAGCAGACTCCACACAGTCAGCATAGAGCCTGATACGGGACTTGAACTCATGAACTGTGAGATCCTGACCTGAATCTAAATCAAGAGTCAGACACAAACGACTGAGCTACCCAGGTACCCCCAGAAATGGAAATTCTCTTTTTAAATATTTTTTTAATGTTTTATATATTTTTGAGAAAGAGAGTGAGTGAGCGAGCAAGTGGAGGAGGGGCAGAGAGAGAGGGAGACACAGAATCCAAAGCAAGCTCCAGGCTCTGAGCTGTCAGCACAAGACCCAATATGGGGCTTAAACTCATGAAGCACAAGATCAAGACCTGAGCTGAAGTTTGACGCTTAACCAGCAGAGCCACCCAAGAGCCCCCCAAAATTCTTAAAACATATTTAAAGAATTGTTCTTCAGAGGGTATCTTCATTCTACTCACATCAGTCCTACTTCTAAACCACTCAGCAATTGGCTTGAGCCCCACGTGATTAAGACTCTTTGCAAGTGACCAAATTGCCAAATCTGGAGACCATAGCATAGTCTTTCTCCTATTTGTTCTTTCTGAAATATTTAGCATTGGTGACCACTCCTCCACATCATCTTGGAAAGGTGTTCACGTCAGATTTAACAGGACTCTCTTCTTCCTTGGTCTCGTATGCTCTAATCCATGTCTTTGTTGTTGACCACCATTTTGGGGGGTGATCCTTTTGTCCCCAACATATTGTAACTCTCAGGTACCTATTCTGATCCAGTTTCCTTCCTATCATGTCTTCAACTGTCACTTTTATGTCGTGGACTCCCAAGGTGGTTGAAAATGGAGCTGATCTGTTTCTAAGTACCAGCCCTACTTCCTACATGGCTCTCTGTGTATCCTGACAGTAGCACAAAATCAACAGGAACAGATCTAGTGTCATTTGTGTCATCAAAACCATAGTCACCATGGTGTCCTCTCTCTCTCTACTGTTTTTGCCATCATCCTCCCTGTCTCCTGTGCTCTTCCCCCACCCCCCTCTTTCATTCTCATATCTAGTGATGAGGTTTTATTGACTCTGTTTCTATACTGTCTGCCTAACCAATTCTTTCCCACTTATTTTCTTATCCTTACTCAGGGATATATTATCCCCTTCTGGATAGTGAAGTAGCAGCACTTACATTTCCACACCCCTCTTCATAATCTGTGATCTATCTTACCCAGTCCTGACTTGTCACCTTCCTAAAGGCTAATTTTGTTGGCATNCTTTCTAGTGTGAGATTCTCCTCCTGGTGAACCACCACAGTCTTACTCTTCTGTGTTCATCCTTGTCAAAACTCTAATCATACTAGGCTCTTTTCTATCCCAGAATATGTCTAGCATTTTCTGTCATATTCCCCATCACATAAGCTTTAAAAAATAAATACATAAACAGTCTGAAGCTGATGCATACAGCTTTCTTTATTCCCGTTGCTAAAATCAGAATTCTCCAGATCCTTTTCCTCTGCAAATTCAGTACATCTAGTTAGAATGAGCCTCTCCTTTTCCTGCCTACTAAGATGTCCTCAAGTGTTTGTATAGAATAGTCAGAAGCTATCTATATCTCCTCCACCCTTTGCATGATTTGCATTTTTTCTCATGTTCTGAATGTCTTCTTTACTGATGGTGAGAAATCATTAAGGCCTTCCCTAAGAGCTGCTTTTAGGATTCACACTGTAGATAGGAAGCTGGCTCATGCATAGGGATGTTGTGATCACTCTGTATGTGGGTGACTTCTCCCGTAAGAAGATAAGGATAAGGGCCTTATTCACTTATACCCTGCAAATGCTTTTGCACATTTTTGGAGAATTTAAAGCTGGGCATGTAGGATGAATAAATGAAAAAAAAAATTGTCTTAAAGTTGTTGAATGATTTGATTTGAGGAGATTATATGGCATGTGACTTCAGCATGTAAGGATGATCCAATTTATACAAATTAGTTCTATATTACTTTATAGTAACATATCAATGATATGGAATAGAATAAATCACCTTACAAATCCATTATTACACTTTATTTATTTATTAATTTTTTTGCTGGGACAAAATAACTCTAATTCACTATTGATAAAGGGGTGTGTATATGTGTATTTATATAATATATGCAAATCTTTTTTCTCAATACATTTCTTAAACCAATGACCGTAATGTATCCTTCTGCTGATAATCTGGATTCAAGGCGAGGCATCCCAAAGAAACAAAGAGCACGGGTTATTTTAGGACCTTCAGTATCTCTACTCTTGTCTGTGTTTCTTCCTGTGCAGATATTCAGGCACTACTGAGCACTACATTTAACTAGGCACAACATTTTGCTGATTTCCTTTAAATGTTTCCTGAGTAAGAAACACATTATCCCTTAATCAGCTTCTTTTGAGATGTCTGTTTACACTAAACAAAGTCCTGTTCCAATTAGTTTCAAATTCTAGGCAAAAGCGCTGGTAATTAAACATTGTCTGAAGGAGCGTCCTGTTCGTGTATTGCAATATTGAAGTCCAGGTGCAGGAGAAACAATATTAAGCTTATTAGCACATTTATCGATTTAACTGATCAACCACAAAGACGGACTGTATCCTGACATAAGTTTCTTGCAAAGTTAAACACTGTGAATTTGGGAAACTATCTCTATTCCTTCATCTGTATGGTGAAGTAACTGTATGCAAATAAATAGTAATGGTCACTATCTTGTAGATATGTCCAGGATAAATGAGATAATATAGATAAAACATTTGGCATAATACCTGCTTGCAGTATTACAAATATATTTAATGGTGGTGTAGGTTAAGAATATTACAAAATATTACAAAAATAGGGATGCCTAGGTGGCTCAGTCGGTTAAGCGTCTGACTTCAGTTCAGGTTATGATCTCATGGTTTGAGAGTTTGAGTCCCATGTTGGGCTCTGTGCTGACAGCTCAGAGCCTGGAGCCTGCTTTACATTCTGTGTCTTTCTCTCTCTCTGCCCCTCCCCCACTCATGCTCTGTCTCTGTCAAAAATAAGTAAACATTAAAAAATTAAAAATATATATGACGAAATATAATAAAGCAACCCTTTTGAAAATTCAATAAGAAGTACAATTATGTAAAGAAGCATTTAGTTTTAGCACATTATAAAATCTTAATTTTAGATGGAGTTTAATCTATATCAACTACTGGCCAAACTGTGGAGTAAATAAAATCAGATAATCCCTGAATATGACATGTTGGGCATCGAACTTAATATATGTCACATATGCATAATAACAATTTTGTATCTATCCAGTGTTTTCTGAATAATGTGTTGTGAATGTGGGCATCATCTGGGATGAGAGCATTTCAAACTTAAACTGTCAGTAGATGAACCACTGTAACTTGGCAATAGAATTTATTTCATAATGTGTGTGATCTGTTGCAGTGGTAAAATAGATTATTTTTAGATTCCCATATAAAATTGTTTTCTCACTAGATAATTATAATTGGCTCTGTGTGTAACACAAATTTTAAATATTTTATGTTATTAGTAACACCAGCATAACACGGGAATTAACAAGATAGAAATGCAAATACATTTTCCTGTTTTTTAAACTGTGGCTGCAGAGAATTGGTTCTGTAAATTATTTTTAGTGTGCACACTTTTTAACAAGGTCCTTAAAGTGGTAATCATTTCTCAGTTTCCAACATCGAGGGGTAGTAATGGTTTGACAGCTGTAATGTTGCTTTTGTTGGTGATGAAATACTGGTTTTCATCAAATTTTATGTTAAAAAATACTTATTTAGAGTCACAGGTTTCTATCATTGTAGAACTGGGAGGACCTGATGTAACAGCCTCCCTCAGTGGGAGCTGAGGGATGGGGGTATAGACAAGGCAGGTAGTTGCTGCGTATCATTATATTGCTGGGTACTTACCTTTCCTTTGAAGGTGGGTGTACTATGGCAGAAACTCTGATGTGGAGTCTGGAAACCACTGCCCTCACATAGGTGTGCCACCCCGTGTGAATCACATGATTATCAGTAGTCTTTTACAAATTTATAAAACAGAATCACACTTGGTCTGACAGTTACAAAAAGGAAGGTATACTGATGAAATAAAATCTATTTGTGAAAGGATATTTAAATTACTGTTATAATTACCCCTGTCCTGTGACTTCTTCTGAGACCGTTAGAGTCATGTTGAGTAAATACATTAATTCAAAGACGTAGATGCAGCAGCTTTGAAAAGTAGAGTGCACCTTACTGTACTAGTGGTTTCCTGGAATATTCCTGGACTTGGATATTTCTGTCATAGGCAATATCCAGGTAAGGATCTATAGTTTATTTATTTTTGAGACAGGGAGAGACAGAGCATGAGTGGGGGAGGGGCAGAGAGAGGGAGACACAGAATCTGAAACAGACTCCAGGCTCTGAGCTGTCAGCACAGAGCCTGACATGGGGCTCGAACCCACAAACCGTGCGATCATGACTTGAGCTGAAGTCGGATGCTTAACCAACTGAGCCACCCAGGCGTCCCCAGGTAAGGCTCTAATTGGACTTCAAGTGAGAAAAGTTTATTTTAATAATAGGTCAATATGTACAGTATAGTAACAACCCATCGACTTCACAGTTACATTAGGTAGATACAGCTATCTGTGAGTAGACAGTGCCAGCGTAATTGCACTGGTGATCATCCTGTCTTATTTAGAGGTTAGTAAGGATGCTCTTGGCCAGACATGGAGCCCCATTTCCTCTGAATTCCATGTTGCCCTTATCGCTCCCACTGGTGGTTATGGCTTCTTGAGCTGCATGTCTGTTGTAGAGTCTTGTTAGACACCCTGATGTCCCTTCACTGCAGTTATGACTGAGACACGTTGACCCTGCTCTGCATTAAGCACTCACTCTTTGCCTGCTTCTTTGGTCCTCATCTATTTCAGTGCTGCTTTCCCCTCTTCTCTGTTGCTCTTTTCTTTATTTCTGCTGTTGTTGGTGCAGCCTCGCCTTTTCACTTCTGTGCACTCTGGATGCTCTCCCCTATTTCTCCAGAGACCTGCCTGGCAGAACTTGCTGCATCCGGGGACACCGCTGCCCTGGCCGCTGCTTTGTAGCACTCCCTTCATCCAGCCACAATGGCCAAGGACAGTACTGCCATGCTCACGCCCCTGCACCTGGCATTTTGTCTGCTGGGTGCCCTGCCCTGGACCTTGCCGTCCCTGGCTCCTGTCATCCAGGCTCACTCTTCAGGGTGGTCTTTTCCCACGCTCAGGCTACAGCCACAGGCGGCCCCGCCCCCAGTCGCTCCCTAGCTTGTGACCCTTCTTTGATGTTTGCATGCATACATCCCCATCTCATTTTGCCCTGTTCACTCATGTGTTTTATTATTTCTAATTCTGCTCTCTTGAATACAGCTCTATAAGCTCAGAGACCACATCTATCCTGTCTACCTCTGTATCTGTAAGCCCCCTGTGCAATGGCTGGCTGCAGTGGGTGGTTAGCTGAATCTTGTTTTATGCATGTGTACACGTGTTTGTGCTTGCATTTATGTTTATGTATGTATCTTTACATGAATGCATGCATGGATGGATGTTTATGTGTTTATAGGTATGTATGTATGCATGGGGAGTTTGGGCTTCCCTCCCCTTGCATGGTAAGCACTCTTACCTACTCTCAGAAAATCCTGCTGGCTGGGAGGTATCTGACTACTGGGTGTGCAACCAAGAAGAAGGTCCCTACCAAGAGCAAAAACAAGTCCTCTCCTTATGGTGCTTTCTGTTTCAGGTTTTTAAAGTAGGTACCTCTTTTTCACCAAATTAAAAAATCCTGCCTTGCCTCAGCTGTATTTAAAAACCTCTTTATCAGCGGCACCTGGGTGGCCCAGTCAGTTAAGCCTCTGACTCTTCGTTATGGCTCGGGTCATGATCTCATGATTCATAGGTTTAGGCTCTTCGCTGACAGTGCAAAGCCTGCTTGGGATTCTCTCTCTCTGCCCCTTCTCTACTCACACTATCCCTCTAAAAAAAATAATTAATTAATTAATTCTAAAAAATAAATAAATTCCTACTTTTCAAAAAGTTTGCTTTTAACCCTTCTTGCATGCCTTCTAAAAGTTCTTCTTCAATATATGATGAAGAGTTTCTGGAAACTCTTACCAATGAATTAATTACATTAATAGTAGGATTCCTTTCACTGAAGCTTAAACTTATTTTAATATTAAGGTAATACTTTATGGTATGAAACCTAGAAAATGCGAAGAAGGAAAAGATGATCTCACCCCAAAATAATAATTGTTAACATTTTAGAGTATATTCTTAGACAAACACACACACACACAGATCGATATTTACAAATGTGTACTTAGGGCTAAAAATAGAATCATATTATACACAACTCTTTAATAGCCTGCCCTTTACTTACTATGTCACAAACATCTTTCCATGCCAGTAAGTATTCTCTGACAAAAGTATTTTTAAATGACCAATGTAGGGTTCACAGCCTGAGCCTCAGTTTTCTCATCTGTAGAAGAAAACAATAATATTGCCTTAATAGTGTAACAGACTTAATCAAGATAATGCACATAAAGAACCAAGAAGAGATCCTGTTATATAGTAAGGACTCAATGATTATTAGGTGCTGTTTGTATTTATCAACTTCCCAGTATCTTTTAACAACCTAAAATGCAATATCATCTATCTTACTACTATCTCTTCCAGATTACAAATGTAATTATACTTTATCAATAAAACATTTTTAAACTCTGAAACTCCACATTTTTCTCTATCTTAAAATAATAGTACCAGAAGATGGTAGGGCATTTCTAGTTAAGACAAATCCCAAATTAAGAACTTTTTGGTTTTATAAACAAGATTGCTTTAGGAGCTTCCACCTGAAAGTAGAAGTTGCTTCTACTTCCTGTAGCCTGTCTCACCCTTGGCCTCTGCCACCTCTTCGATCTGACCTTCTGCTAAAGGTTGCTGTTCCAGCCGGCTGTTTCAGAAAGAAGCCCGGGAGCAGAGCGCGCCTTCTTTGTGGCTCGCCTTGCTCTTCTAGATTCTTACAGTTTTTATCCCCTTTCAGGGCTCATTGGGCTGCTCGCCTCAGGGTGGTATGAGATAAAGAAATTGTTCTCAGGGTTGAGTAATTCACCAGTATACTTTAAGAGTGCATGTGACCTTCAATAAAAAGTTGTTCGATTTAATTTCAAGTGAACGTTTCTTATTTCAAGTCTTTTCTTTCATTCAGTTAAGCATATAAGTAAAACATTTAGAAATGTGGAACTGTTTCTGTTATTTGGGATTTGAAAAAAAATACCCATCTCTATATCTAATGAAGGTCTCTCCTCCTTTTAAGATATGTCAGAGTTAAATTTCTATTCTGAATTTCATATATTTAAAAACTTACATTTATTCATGGTTGTAACATGCAGTTATTAAGAGCTGGAAAGAAAATGCTGTTTAGGCTTTACATTGACACAGTGTATCTATTACTTTTTTCTCCATTTTATGAGTTCGTCTTTCTTATAGGGGATGAGGTAAATTAGAGGTGAATATATCCTTTCAAGGTAGAGTCCATTTCAGAGTGAATATATCTCTTCCCTTGACCACGATTTCTCAGGTAGAGATTTAAAATGTTCTGCACTGCATAGTTTAAGAGTTTTCTCTAATTTTGAAAATATTTTCTTATGTTTTTCTTTGAAATGCCATATCCTCTTTTTTTTCCATATTTCTCTTTCTTAGTATAGCCCTATTATTGACTGCCAGATTCTTCCTCCTGGGCCCATATGTGTGGGAGATATTGCAGACCGAAGGAGTTTGTTCACCCTACTGACATTTGTATTGTCTAAATGGAACTGGCTATTGAAAAACGCTCACACAAAACCTCAGCCTTTCCTTTATTAATGCACTAAAGATCCTGACCAAATTTAAAAACCAGGAGAGCCTTGTTGAGCCTGAATCTGTTAGGCTATGAAATGCACCCTGGGTTTTGAGGAAGAAGTAAGCACATTTATAGCTTTAATTACTCATTTGGGATACTACAGTCTGTTGCCAAAGCCAGTTATCATCAGCTTTGATTAGAAATCAGGAAAGACAGCTGCTGAAATGCAGAGTGAAAAGAATTGTATTGGATTAGAAAGGCGTTCTTTTGAATCTGAAAGAGAAAGAAAGCATCTTTGGGAAACATCTGAATATGCATTTGTTTTAATAATTAAATGGCTAGAGGTATAGTACAGTACAGTGTACGTTGGAGTGGTTTTCATTATTAAATTAAGTGCCTTTGTTCAATTCATCTAAATTTTCCCATTGGCTGCTGTGTTCTTTTTCCTCTTTTAGCTCCATTTTGATGCAGTGTTACATCCCTATTTGTGGGTTGAAATGTGTCGGTATTCATAAACTAAATTCATGAACCATCTTTCCAATCATTTTGGCTGATGAAACACCATTTACCCGTGTGAAGCCAAGCCAGGAGAGGCATATCAAATAATGCATTCAAATGCTAAGCTTAGAAAGACAGTGTTCTTTAGTCCTAATCCTGTGTTCATGGAGAAGTACTACTTATTATTTTCGCAATGTAATTTCACATTATAATGGATATCAGAATAATGTCATATGCGCATGCTCATAATATCAAAAATTCAGAGTTAAATTCACATGTGTGTGCTCCTTATTTATAGGATCAAAAGACGTATCAGGAAGATTTACTTTTTACCTTTTGAAAGCTGTTTGAAACCTTGTATGGAAACTTGAATAAGGCACTGTCCTCCTATATTTAGTTAAATTTTGCAAAACAGCAGCTTTTCTCCTTTCTACAAAAGATCACAGTTGTTTGAAAAAAATATAAATAAACAATGTGTATAGAGGTTTGCCGATCCCTTAAATAACTACATAGGCTCTGAGAATAGTTGTATTTACATTCATATTTTCAGGAGAGTAAACATTTATGCAAATACACAAAGAAAATTATCAAACACTCTGTCCACATGTGTTCTAGCTTCAAAGTAAAGCTGAGAATTGTCACCCAATTATTTAACTCTAGGTAGTGTAATGCTTAAACAAAACAAAGATAACATTCGTACCTACACAATGGATCAAAACAGCTTCCTTCATCCTCACTTTGGACCATCTGTTTAAAGAAACTAAAAACCCTCAGGAAGCAAGCCTCTAATCTGTGGTTAAGAGTTTAAAGGCTCATGCTCCTTCTGACAACCAACACTATGTACTGAGTGCTGTAATAGGTTTTGTATTAGCTGTAAAAGGCTGCGTGGCTTGACCTCAACATCTGTCAGCTACAGCTTCTCTGTTCTTAGTAGGAATTTAAAACTTCTTTCTGTAGAACATCTAATTCTACATTATTTCAACATCAACTATGATAAATATTGGCAGTACTATTTTCCAGGAGCTAAATTATTGTTCAAGTTTCCCAATTCTTGAAGACTCCTAATAACTTCTTGTTATTATTGTTCAAGTTTCCCAATTCTTGAAGACTCCTAATAAGCCAGCCCCTATAGCCCCCTTGTTGAAAAGAGCCACAGACATGTTTGCATAATGGAATTCATTCAGATCTGTTGGAGAATAGACTTGACCGGTGCTAAAGGAATAGTGAAGGTCAGTCTCACATCATTCCTTCTTGAATCTCACTAAAACTTTTGAATATTTTACCTTGGTTCAGAAATGTTGGCATTTGTTAACATTTTCAGTCTTTGAGCATCACCATGGGTCTTAGAGACACTTTTTCCTGTAAGCTAGTGCTGCAAGACACTCAGGGATTGAGACAATTTTTACATAATGCTAAATAGAAAAAAACCAACCAACACCATAAAAAGGCTTCTACTTTACTAGAGGTGAGAGAATGTTTTTTATAATTAAGCTTTTAATTATCTATCATATAGTCATTATAGGAAAACATCATGATTTTTAGTCTTTATTTGACACAGTTAAATAAATTACCAGTTTATTTATTTATTATAGTTGAGGGAAAACTCTAGTAAAAGTGACATTAAAACTACACTGATCAGGCATCTGGGAACTGAGAGGGGTTGGAGGTGGGGAGTCAAAGTGGGGGCTAAAATAAGTATAGTTTCTATTGCTCAATATGGTTTTCTTTGATTGATATTGTGTCATTGGAGAGTAGGTGTTAGATTGTGGAACCTAGTCATTAACCTTCCTGTCTGTGTCTCTCACCCTGTCTCTCTAGATCATAAGCCATAGATTATTCCTATCAGAGCCATCACACACCCTAAAACTGGCCTCATATTTTAGTAGATGGTTGGATTGGGCATTATTATCTCCAGGCTTCTAGCATTTACTATTTCACCAACTATGGAATAGATGACAGTGTCTTACCAGCAACCTTCAGTTGTGCAGCACATTCTTGGTGTCAAGTCTCCATTGATATGAACACCTGTAAAAGTGTGTGAATGTTCTTATATGGCTGAATACTTTTAGAGGGAAATATTGTGTTTGGAAGCATTTCAGCTGGAAAATGCATTGAAGTGGATATTGTCAGACATTTTCTTAGAACAAATCAAAAACATATAATACTGTGTAAAATATCAAAGACATGCAAATGCAGAAACAATATGGTAACCTTCACTCTTTGTAAATATGCATCACTGACTCAGATTTAGACCAATAAGATCACAAGTGAATATCATTAGTCAGAACTCAGCAAGATCTGCTTTCATGCCAGTCACATTCACACACACACACATTTGTTTGTTTATGTCAGTCATTAGAACTCAGTAACTAAACAGCAGTGGTATTTAATGTGGCATTTTATAAACACATAGATGAATTGGAAAAAAAGCACATTAGCTACAAATAGTGACCAGTTGTAAATAATATTATGTAAATATCCAATATGTAAATATCCATCACAAAACTGTCTGTGAGTAGGAAACAACATGACAAAGGCAAACAGTTTGAATGAGGTTATTTCAAAAGTCAAAGTGGGAGACTCTGGAAGAATGCCTAGAATATTCCCCGCCCTTGAGCTGATTCTGACCCAAGTCATCTTCATGCTTAGCTCAGCACTCAGCTGACTTTGCGGCTCTCTTAGAGTCTGCTTCTTCTCTAATATACCAAACACTAGACTTGATATTATTAAAAAACTTGTGATATTCCAGCCAATGGAATTAAAAGAATTTTTATATTTCTATAACATAATAATCTTTTAAAAAATGAATGCAGAATATGCAGCAAAACTCAATAAATTCACATTAAGTAGGAGAAAGACCAAACTAAATTATAGAATCTTAAAGAAAATTAATAGTAATTTAATTACTTTCAGATTCATGGAGTTCCCTGGAGAAATTGCTTTGGTAAATAAGAAAAATTTACGTATAGTGCTTCAGTGGGTAAATAAAGCAATGTTTCTAAAGAATCCACCATGGACTAGTATGTTTTAAGTGGTTTTCTCCCTGAAGTGTATATGTTATTAATTTGCCTTCCAAATCATTCTTCATAAAAAATAGAGATATTTCTGATATTTAAATTATTCATGGTATTTGGAAATCATTCATTTATAGAAACATAGTAGGAATGATATTCATTCATTGTTCATTGAACAAATGTGTATTGAGAGTATTGTGCTGGGTACACATTGGTGAGTTCAACAAAGTCCCTGCCTTTTATATCATGGGGGTTGGAGTTAACTAAAATAATAATAATAATAATAGTAATAATGCATACTGCTTATGTATACAATGATCAGTTATGCTAGGGACTTAATCAGGGTGCTAAAATACTTTAGGAGGACAGAGATTTCTTGAGAAAATGCCATTTGGGCTGAATCCTGAAGGATACAAGTCAGACAGGACTAGCAACGGAGCTACATGAACCAAGTGAAAGGCTGGGAAAAGTTTAGCCTGTTCCAGAAACTGGAAGGAAGCCAGTGTGGTATGGGATGAAATCAAAGAGGTATATGGAATTTAGACCTACCTAGCTTACAAGATAATTTTATTCAGGATGCTATGGGAGTGCCATTATAGTGTTTTTTAGATTGTGAGCATAGTCTGATTTATAATTTAAAAAAAATCCTAATGGCTGCTATGTGGAAAATGGATTATAAGGTGGGTATGTCATCCAGGAATACAAAATTATATTGAGTATTTCAACAGATGGGATTTAATAAAGGGGCTTGTTTATACAGTGGTTAGAAGAGGAAAAAGATAATGGAAGTATCTAGAGGTACTAGGTACAGAAAGCAACTCTGACAACACAGAGCAGAGGATGAAAAGGTGGCTTCGCAGCAGAGATAATAGATGAATACCCTGCACCATGGGATATAGTAAGCACAGGAAAGCTCTTGCACTGGTCTGGGGATGAAACAAATCGAGGGAGTGTAGGATGGCAAATGGATGGATTTGAGAGAGATTTGGGAGCTGGAACCAAGAGGACTTGCTGCTATGGATTGGTTGCTCTGAGTAGGAAGTCAAGATGAACTCCCAAGTTTCTGAGTTGCACAACAAGTGTATGGTAGCATCACTTATTGAGGTAGGTAGATCAACAGAGGGCAGGTGTCAGGAGAAATGGAAGTGTTAAATTTAGAGCATGTGAAGTGTGGTATGTCAAATAAACCATTGGATATGTGAGCGTGGTGGTCAGAGGAGACACGAATGTGGGAATCATCAACTTTCAGATGGTTTTTAAAACTATGGAAATGGATGGTACTATGTAGGAAGAGAATGGAGAGAGAAGGGCTAGTTCTGAGCCCTGAGGATTCTTCAGTACTGAGAGATCAGTGCAAGTGGGAGAGAGCAAAGGAAACTGACATGGGATAGAAAGAAGAGTAGAAGAGAAGTTGAGCGAGTGTAATAGTGGAGAAACTGAGACAGGAAGGAAGCAGTGGTCAGTTGTTTTCAATGGGGTTTGGAGAGTAGAGTGAGATGTGGACAGAGTGATCACTGTGGATTTAGCCACATGAAGGCATTTGGCTACCTGCCTGATGAGATGGAAAATGGAAGAGTTTACAGAAGGCAAGCACACTCCATTGTGCCAGAGAGTCTCCTGAGAGGATGGAAAGGCCAAATTATCTTCTCAGCTCAGGGCCCAAAGCAGAGCTGGGGGGGGGGGGGGGGGGGGGGAAGCTTCTTCTT
>NW_027531318.1:2450897-2452702 GCF_008692635.1 Crocuta crocuta
TGCGGGGGGAAGCTTATTCCTTCTTGATGCTAATGTATTTGAGTTGGGAGAATGTTTGTTCCTAGCATTTATTCTATAGTTGTCATGAGACAAAGATCCCAATCATTCTTCCATGTTGCTTTCTCTACATTATAATTTGAGGACCAAATAGTTGTTTATTTTGCATAGCATCCGTTACTCAGTGATTTTTACCATCAACTTCCTCAAATGAGGAAGACTCCACTCACATGTCTGAAAGTAATCGTGTTTGGAAAAAAAAAACACTTAGAAAATATTTGTTCTTTTAGGATCTAACGAAAGTCTTGCTTTTCCTTAGTGCCAAAAGGTGAGGCCCACAGTGCTGCATTTTAGCAGGTTTCCTACGCTTCGTACGTCTGCTCTCTGGTGCCAAAGCTTAGCAGAAAGCTTACTGTCACCTTTCCCAGCTGCCCTTCCTGTCTGTTGTGTCCAGGTCAAGCCATCTTCACTGAATAGATAGGGCAATAAAACTGCAGTGGATTGGAGTCACTGGAAGCCAGAATCTTGTCAGCTTTATTAATCCATAAATATCCCATCTACACTCAAATCATAATTGAGACGTTGCTTCGTGTACATATAAGACGTTTTCTCAAGTAATATTGTCTCAGCAGCAGTAACATCTGCGTCTGCTCTTGGGTCAGGATTGGAAAAGGGATTGCTTGCTAGATGATTGATTAATATTGGGACCTTTATTAGATTCTGTAAAATGTCTAACATAGCACTGGGAATTTCAGATTATTATCTCTCCTTACATAAGTTATCTTTTAGTTTGCTTTGCTACCATAATTAGAGAGACAAGAGCAGAAATCCTATTTCTTGGTCAAAGTGCTATTTTTATAGCAAGACAAAACATGCATTGTCTTACTTTACTTATCAACAGGCCACACTGCTGTTCACTAAGGTTGTGTTTAATAAGTATGTTCTCTTGGGCCAAAATGTCAAATATATCCCTAATGAGTTCAATGACATCACTGAGTGTGCTTATGTTCCTTGCCAATAGTCAGCATTGTTGGAGCAGATCACATTAGCTGTCGTTTGAGCACAGATGCCAAGGTCAGGGCATTAACAAGCAAGAGAGCCTCAAAAAGAAGAAAAATGAAGATTTAAAGCAAAGTCTGTCCATGTCAGAGAACAATGGGCGGCTGTTTAGAGAGAGTGGTGGAGACTTTCCAGAGGAGGCATTTGATATAGACAAGTTTTCTGTGTATCTCTGCCCTGTGAAAATTGTGTAAGTCAGTGATGGACCTGAAAGATGATCATCTTTAAGCCACAACTGCCACTTTGAATGTTGAGTTTTGGAATATGCTGCAGACAGCCCTGACATTCTAAAATTGATTGAAATTTTATGACCTTCAGAGGTAACTAATACATTTCCAGCTGGTGTGACTTCTGGAAATAATAAAGTTCAGCAACCAAAAGTTGATTTTTCCTAACAAATAGTTCCTGAATAAATTCTATTTTTTTTTGTCTTTTGGGATCGTAACACTAAAACATGTGTCAAATGAAAGGGAACAAACTCATGTAACATACATATTTTTTCCTGTAAGAGCAAAGTTGGTAATTTCACTTCAAGAAATGTTGTTATGGGTATGTATATATATATGTATTTCTAAATCTAGTTTGGCAAACTTTGGCAAACTTTCATGGCTGGAATGAACATCTTCTTTTGGGTATAGCCAGAGTAACCTAAGAATGGAGAGCAAGAAACCTTGCAGGAGTTGGTGTATATGTGTTTCTTTTTTTTTTTTTTTTTTTTTTTAAAGTTTTTGCTTTTACTCTTTTCTCTC
>NW_027531318.1:2452732-2583406 GCF_008692635.1 Crocuta crocuta
TTTTTTTTTTTTAAAGATTTTGCTTGTACACTTTCCCCTCTGCTTTCTAAACTTGTCATTTTAAGGAGAGTAGAAGATAAGGTTCTTGTTTTCCAGGTGGCTGGTTTGCACTGAAACGTAAAAGGCCAAAATAGAACAAGATATCTCCAGTATGAAATTGACTAAAAGAGCATAATTTGGAGGAGATACAGATGTTCCAGGTCTGAATTCAGGTGCCCAGAGGGAGTTGCTAGACATGGAGGGTTTCCAGTCTGTTCTTCCCTAAGTAAATACCTTGATCTTAGCTATATCAAAGTGTCTTTTTACTATTGTTTTTGATAAATATAAACAAAAGACTTCGCTTCACCAACACCGATTTGAAAGAAATCTATCTTGGTAGAGCAACTCTGGGGTGAAGACAGAGGACAAGATGGAGCAGGTATACAGCACTTCCGGTACCAGCAAATGCTGTGGTCTATACTGGATTGTGCCTCATGTATTTCTCTCAGTTAGGAAACGGACAGGTTGAGAATCTCCTGGTTTCTGTGGCTGGGTTGGTTTATGTTCTATTGTGTGTGTTTCCTCATTGGTTACGGTCTTTGATTTGTGGTTACACAATATATTATAATGCCAAAAGGCCAAGTTGTTTCCTCAGCTCAGGGCCTACCCAGAGCCGGCCAAAGAAAGGTTATTCACATTTCCCATTAATGCATTTGAGTTTTCTTTCTTGCCCCATATCTGGCCAAAGGCATAAATCTGAACTAAAGCTGCGGTCTTTTCAAACTGCCCAAATATGAGTAGGAATGAACATGAGAGCCACGTGATGAGGACTGAGTAGCAGATGAGTAGTTCCTGCTTAAACTTTTTGTAGGTGACCAAAGGTTTTCCAGTAAAAGAAATATTTCTTGCAATGGCACCCCGTTCATTCCTTCCTGTGGTCATTTGTTTATTGCCCAACAACAAAAACAACACAAAGTTGGGTTGGGTATGTTGGCAGCATGAGAAAGATGCAGGACATTGTTTGTAATCTAGAGTTTTTAATCTGGTTGCAGATACCTGCATACACGTGTGCGTGCGTGCACGCATGCACACCAGCTAGAGAAGAATAACAAAGGGACATATTAATAAGAGCAAAATAATACCATTAAGGAGGCTTATACTTAGGCTTACTAGTTGTGGGATGTATTTATAAAGAAGGGTGTGAAGCCATATTTGGAGGAACAGACATAAACTGCTCCAGCTAGAAGGGGAACCTGCTGGAAAGAGTCCTGGAGCTGTTGTGAGAGGCTGAGTGTGGGGTGCCCCCTCACTGGAAATGGAGTAGCTGTTTGGAGGCTTGAGGCATTAGACCAGAGGGCACTGAGGCTGACAAAAATGGTTAGGAAATATAGCCGGTAGACCCTTTCATCTTAGCTGATTCAACAGAATCGGAGACCAGGAGGCTTGGGTCATTTGGAAATAAAAAGAAAAACAAGCAAGCCCAACCAGGGTAAGGTGAATGTAGAGAAGAAAAGCAGAAAGAAGAGAGAATTCAAAATGATCCCTGATTTACCCTGTAGGCACAAAAGCCCATGAGGATAACTGAGGAAAGGGTGAAGAGAGTTTCACATGATGCGCAGTATTGGCATAAATCAGGGGCGTGGTGTTCATTCATTCTTTTGGTTTTTTTCATTTGTTTAAAAATATTTAGCACACACCACACTATTCCACTGTTAAGCTCCCCAAAAGTCTTTGTCTTTCCCTATTTTCATCCCAACCAGTAATTTTTAACAGTTTTATTGAAGGATAACTTACACCCCATAAAATTCACTTGTTTTAATTGTACAATTGAACTATTTTTAGTAAATTTATAGAGTTGTGAAGCCATCGCGGTAATACAGTTTTAGAACATCTCCATCATTCCCTAAAGATCCCTTGTGCCTGTTAATCCCTATTCTCATCCCCTAACCCCAGCAGCCACTTACCTGCTTTCTGTCTTTTTGAATTTGTTCTTTCTGAACATTTCAACTTTCATGTAAACAGAACTATAAAATAAATATGTGTCTCTTTTGCATTTGGTTTCTTTAACTTAGCATAATGTTTTTAGGTTCATCTATATTGTAGCATATATCAATAATTTCTCCTTTTTATTTCTCCATAATATTTCACTGTGTAGATAGACCACATTTTGTTTCACCAGCAGATGGATACTTGGGCCTTTTCAGCATGGGGCTATTATGAATAATGCTGTTATGAATTTCTCCATGGAAGTTTTGTGTGGACACATTTCATTTATCTTGGGCACATAGCCCAGGAGTGGGATTATTGGGCTGTACAGTAAGCTTATGTTTAACTTGACAAGAAACAATCACATCATTGTCCAAAGTGACTATACCATTTCACATCCCCACCAGCAATATAGGAAAGTTCCAATTTATTCATGTCCTCATCAACAGTTGTTATTTTCTGTTGTTTTTTTTTTTTATTATAGCCATCTTAATGAGTACGATGTAGTATCTTATGATTTTAATTATTTGCATTTTCCTAGTGACTAAAGATGTTGAACATCTTTGCTTATTAGCCATTTGTATACCTTTTTTTGTAAACTATTCATAATTTTTGACCCTGATTTAATAAGGTTGGTTGATTTGGTTTTAAAATGTTTATTTATTGAGAGAGACAGAGAGCAAGAGAGCAGAGGAGGGGCAGAGAGAGAGGAAGAGAGAGAATCTTAAGCAGGCTCCACTCAGCATGGAGCCCAATGTGGGGCTCAATATCATGACTGTGAGATCATGACCTGAGTTGAAATTGAGCATTGGATGGATGCTTACCCAACTGAGCAACCCAGGCACCCCTGCTTCTTATTACTTTGTTGTTAAGAGTCCTTTATGTATTCTTGATATAAATCATTTAAGAGAGATGTAATTTATCAATAGTTTCCCATTCTATGGCTTGTTAATTTTTTTCTTTTAAAAAAATTGTTTTTGATGTTTTTTTATCTTTGAGAGAAAGAGACAGCACAAGTAGGGGAGGGGCAGAGAGAGGGAGAGAGAATCTGAAGCAGGCTCCAGGCTCCGAGCTGTCAGCACAGAGCCCAGTGTGGAGCTTGAAATCATGAACTGTGAGATCATGACCTGAGTCAAAGTTGGAGACTTAACTGACTGAGCCACCCAGGTGCCCCTTTTCTTTTTTTTAAATACCCAAATATCCACCCTATAGTCTACAATTAACATTTTAAAACTTTGGATATAATTGACATATAACATTTTATTAATTCCAAGTATACAATATAATAATTTTATGTACGTATCTATTGCAGAATGATTACCACAACATATTTAGTAATGTCCATCACCTTGCATAGTTACAGTTTTGTTCTTGTGATGAGAATTCCTAAGATTTTCTTTCTTAGCAAATGTCAAAATTATCACGCATTATTAAGTATAGTCATCATACTATATAGTACATCCCCATAACTTATTTATAACTGAAAGTTTGTACCTTTTGACCACCCTCATTCATTTATACTTAGTGAACCCCCATCCCCCACATCTGGCAACCACCCATCTATTCTCTGTAACTATGAGTTCAAGTTTTTGTTTGTTTGTTTTGCCTTTTGACTTTTTATTCTCTTTTTTTTTTTTACAAATAGTTTATTGTCAAATTAGTTTCCACATAACACTCAGTGCTCATCCCCACAAGTGTCCTCCTCCATGCCCATCCCCCCCTCCCCCCCACATCCATCAGTCCTCAGTTTTTGTCAGCATTCAAGAGTCTCTCATGGTTTGCCTCTCTCCCTTTCCCCCACCATTTCCGCCCTTCTTCTCCCCCTTCTTCCTCCGTCAAGTTCCTCCTAATCCTCCTATACGTGCAAACATATGATATTTGTCCTCTGCCTGACTTATTTCGCTCAGCATAACACCCTCAAGGTCCATCCATGTTGCTACACATGGCCAGATTTCATTGTTTCTCATTGCCATGTAGTATTCCATAGTATAGATAAACCACATCTTCTTGATCCATTCATCTGTTGATGGACGCTTAGGCTCTTTCCATGTTTTAGCTATTGTGGAGAGTACTGATAACATGTTTGTTTGTTTTTTAGATTCCGTATATAAACAAGATCACATGGTACTTGTCTTTCTCTTTCCGACTCATTTCACTCAGTATAATGCCCTCCAAAGCCATCCATTCTGTCACAAATAGCAGGATTTCCTTCTTTCTTATGATTGAATAAATTTGATTGTGTGTATTTGTATACACACACAAACACACCACATTTTCTTTACCTCCATTGGTGGACACTTGTCAGTTTCCTTAATGATGTCTTTTGAAGTGCAAAAGTCCTCCATTTTGATGAATCCAGTGTACCATATTTTCTTTATAGGATTATGCTTATGCTGTCATATCTAATACCTCTTTCTCCCACCCAAGACCATAAAGATTTCCTCTTATGTTTTCTTCCAGAACACTTTCCTCCCAAAGCTTCAGTTTTAGCTTTTACATTCAGGTCTGTGGTTCATTTTGAGATGATTTTTGTGTATGGTCTGAGGACTAAGAAGCTGAAGTTACCATGTGCACATGTGGATGTCCTGGATAATAATTAAGTCAAACTATATAAGAGTCTGCATGACAAAGGTTCATTCATCCTATGAAACCTGTCTTGGATATTTAGTAGTTTTGTGGTGTTTTCCGTGTTCTGTGTTCTCCACTCTGATAGAACGTGTTCTTTCCTTGTCTCTTTGTTCTTTTTTCTGGTATTGGAGGTAGAACCCTCTACTGTCATGATCTGTTTATGTCTGTCTCCCTCACCAGAATATGAGCTTCTTTATCTCATTATCCTCCGTGCTCGAAACATAGTAGAACCTAAAATATTTTTGGTTGAATTTAATTAAATATCCCCTTCTGTGAAACTTGAAAATCCTCCTCTCTCTCTCTCCCTCCCTCCCTCCCTCCCTCCCTCTCTCCCTCTCTGTGTGTGTGTGTGTGTCTGTGTGTGTGTGTGTCTTTCAAAATTTTAAAACCCACTAGCATTTGAAACACAGCCACTGTAAAAAGAGTCCAGGGAACCAGCTTATTCAGGAAAAGGAATAAATCATTCTAGCTGACAGTACCCAGATTTCTACAGAGCTGCTTTGTAGCTTTTGGAGATAGATACATGCAAAGGGACAGTGATTTGATGGGGCTTGAACAGGGTGATGGATAACTACTACAGCCCTAATGAAATAGCATATCTACGAAAACCTGGAAACCGTCAGATGACAGCAGACACACGGCCGCCTCCATCTCTATTATTTACTCGCAGTCATCCTGCTCAGTTTTGCTGAGGGCTTTCGTTGTCCCTACTGATTGCAAAGATACACCCTCTTCCATCTCCCTGTCCTGTGCACTTCCTGTTGTGGCACCTGAAGCACTGTGTTCCTACTCACAAGGTGACCATGCAACCAGTGCCTCAGGGACTTATCCTCAATTTTCTGCAATAAGAGATTGTTTATATTTCTTTATAATCAGATGAGAGAGATTCTAGTTGACTTTCTCCACAGATATTTATTGAGGATTTAGTATGCATTAAGCTCTGTGCCTGTGTCCTGTGGAAGACAGACAGACAGACAGACAGACAGACACACACACACACACACACACACACACGGCCTGGCTCTTACCCTAAGGGAGTTTTCAATATGTTTAAAACATTGATAAAAGAAGAAGAAATACTGATGATATTGCTCCAATTCCCCATATGCCTCTGCAAAATCTTATGAGATTTTCCCAAATCCAGCTGAGAAATAATCTTTCCANAAGACAGACAGACAGACAGACAGACAGACACACACACACACACACACACACACACACACGGCCTGGCTCTTACCCTAAGGGAGTTTTCAATATGTTTAAAACATTGATAAAAGAAGAAGAAATACTGATGATATTGCTCCAATTCCCCATATGCCTCTGCAAAATCTTATGAGATTTTCCCAAATCCAGCTGAGAAATAATCTTTCCATATTGTCAACTTAAGCAAGATTTGGTGAGCAATGTATTTGGATATTGATCTTCTTAACTATGTCTTATGAAAAGCTTTTAAGTCAATCTCTTAAGGTTTGTTGTCTCAAGACAGGAATATAAGGGCAGTAATGATCCTAGGATTTGGCATAGGCTCTCAGAATGAGACTTCTCCCTCCTGAGGCTGACCGACTCAGAGGTTTGATCGTATCAAACTGGAGGGATCAAGTATATTCTCAAGGTTTCAGAACAAGCTCTTTAATATCCACCTTTATTTCCACACCTTTCATCTACTTTAAAATATGCAGTTTAGAATAATGATGAGGCTGGGATTTGAAGCCACAAAGACCTGGGTTGGAATCTTGGGCTGTGTGTCTTTGTGCATGTTACATGATATCTCTGAGCCCCAGTTTTCTGTTTTGTGAAAATGGGGTTCACGTCTGTTTCAGAGAAGTTATAAAGGCTGACTAAAGAATATGAATAAGTGTAGATCTGAGCCTAGTACATAATAAGCTAATAAATGGCTATCATTATTAATGTTTTTAACTACTTCTGTGCTGACTTGAACTTGATTATATTAAGCCTGTATGATCTCTCCATAGCTTTCTGTGCCTCACATAACGTTTCTTGCTTTGATTTTTTTGCATGTGTGCTTTATATTTCTTATTAGACAAATCATAATATTACAGATACGGTCAGATCTGTCTCCCATTCCTTTCATCTTTCCCCCTTAAGCCATTTCCTCCTTTAGTCCATTTTTAAAAAACTAACACCCAATAAATTAATATTGATTCAATGGTATAGAATATATAATTCATTATCAAGTTTCCCCAACTAGTATAGTTTTGGATCCAAGATCCAGTTAAGTTTTATGCATAACATTGCAATGTCTTTTTCAGTTTCTTGTCATCTAAAATATTCTTTCCTGGGGCACCTGGGTGGCTCAGTTTGTTGAGGGTTCAACTGCAGCTCCAGTCATGATCTCATTTGTGGGTTTGAGCCCCACATCGGGCTCTGTGCTGACAGCTTGGAGCCTGGAGCCCTGCTTTGGACTCTGTGCCTCCCTCTCTTTCTGCCCCTCCCCTGCTCGTGCTCTGTCTCTGAAAAAATAAAATGAAACATTAAACTTTTTGAAAATAAAATATTCTTTGTCTCCTCACCCTCTCTTTATTTCTTTTGACAGTGCCACTTATGTAGAGTCTGGGCCAGTTGTTTTATAGTGTTTCATACCGCAGATGTACCTGGGTGTTTCCTCGTGATCCAGGAGCACTGTGAGATGATGGGAGTGTGGTCTGCAGGTGTGAGTGCATTTGCTACTCTGCCCCTTGCTTCTCTTTGACGTCACATGCACTACCTAATCTCTCGGAAACTGCTTCTCATCCAAAACAGGAGACTTATAACTTACACTACAGGGAATGGTTAGGAGTTCCCAGTGAGATGATTTAGACAAAGGTCAGTGATTCTAGACACATGGTAGACCTCCTCCCAGTGGCTGTTGGTCAGATAGGGAAGAGGAGAGCCTGGCAGGCCTGCAGAGGACAGGAGTGGAGAGCATCCTAAATGAGAGCTGTCCAGGGTAGCACATGCTTTGGGGGACTGGGTTTCTTGTTTCCCTTTCTTGGATTTATCCTGTGTGAGCGGTACAGCTGAGACACTGGAGCAGCAGACTGAGGCAGCAGATTCTGAATGGAAGTGCTCTCTTAAAGGGTAAATGGTAGGTAAGGGCATTGCTGGTGGCTTCTGTCCCCAGAGCTCAAATGCTGTCCATTCCGGGCCTCTGGCAAGCCCCTTCTGGACCCAACAGATGCTTGCAGACCTGGGATAGCTTTAGGGAAGGTAAGAAGCAACTTTCTCCCTTCACTACCACCAGATGGATCTCTCCCTCTCTCAATATATTATTATCCTGGTTATGCCAGAAAGCTGCTGCTGTGACTGTTGCTTCTGTTATCACATTTATTGCCAGAGCACTAGCGTATATAGAGGGTTCCAAATCTTTACGGTGTCTCCCCTGTCAGAGCCTAATGTTGTTAGTCCCTGGGAGGAGGGGCCATGTGCTCTATTTCTGCTGCTGTCAGCAAGAAGGGCAGCTCCTGGTCCTCCCTGGTCAAGTCTTAGTTTGCCTAGGTCATGCCAGGCGTGAAGACTTCCACTCAGATCACTGGATCATGGTTAATATGAGCTATATACTTTGTGAGGCCCAATGCAAAATGAAAACTCTAGGTCCTTTGTTTAAAATGCAAGAAAAGGGGCACCTGGGTGGCTCAGTTGGTGAAGCATCTGACTTTGGCTCAGGTCATGATCTTGTGGTTTATGAGTTGGAGCTCCACATCAGCCTCTGTGCTGACAGCTCAGAGCCTGGAGCCTGCTTCAGATTCGGTGTGTGTGTCTCTCTCTCTGCCCCTCCCCTGCTCACACTCTGTCTCTCTATCTCTCTCAAAAATAAATAAACATTAAAAAAATTTTTTAATGCAAGAAAAAAGTGCTGTTAAAGGTACGAAAATAGAAAGCTTCTTCCTTTCTTTTATAGTTTCTTTTCCGGCCTGTCATGATGTTTTTAATTTGCTGTTGAATGTTGTTCTAAGTAGAGAAACATTGAAGTTTTAAATTATCAGCATGGATTTTACCATTCATCTTTATAGCATGCAATGCCTTCTCTTTGTTGTGGTAAAAACCATGTAACATAAAATTTGCCAATCTTAACTATTTTTAAACTTGCAAATTCACATTGTTGGGATCAATGCCAGTTTTAAATACCAACACAAGAGCATTTAACTTGAATGTGGAATCACTGAAATGACATAATTTGTGTTTCATAGCTTATATATGCATACGTACAGCCTTGTCAACCAAGTGGTGAAACGCCACATGAAACTAACTCAGCTCTTGCTATCTCTCTTCTTGATAAGCCCACCCTCTACTCATTTTCTCCTCTTGACTTAACCATTGAGTAAGGAAAGAGTGAAAGTTCGCTCCATGTTTCCCTTTTCCTTCTGTGCCATCCTTTACACTGTGTTTGGCTAACTATGGAAATGAACACAAGTAGGGAAGGATATGATAGGGCTCCTTGCTCATTTCTGATTCTCAGAACACCACTGCCTTCCTTCTACATCCAGAGCAAGTTCTGGTTTAAATGGGAAGAGCAGTCCCTTGGGGCGGTAGCACCTCTGCTGAACTCCTACATGTCACAGGCCACCATCCATCGAGAATGGTAAGGGCTGATGGGGCGTAGAGGAACCACAGAGCTCTTGCGCATTGCAGGATCTCCGCTCCTCACACACTTCGTGGTCCCATCATACTCCACTTGTAGAACACAAGTTCAGATAAATTATAAGGACTTCAGGACAGTGACAGCAGAGTGCTTCTGTCCAGGCCACACCAGGAGCATGGCCCTGCTCATGGTGCATGTTTTACAAAGCATTTTAGGAAGGAAGAATACTAGGGACCCCACAGGCTCCTTCCGTTGGATCGTGTAGAGCCCTGTGGTCTATCCCCCAAAGTCTGACCCTGCTTTCTTTTTTTTATGTTTATTTTTTATTTATATTGAGAGAGAGAGTGCACGCACAAGAAAGGGAGGGGCAGAGAGAAAGGAAGACAGAGAATACCAAGCAGCCCACCTGGAGCTCGATCCTATGACCTTGAGATCATGACCTGAGCTGAAGAGCCACCCAGGTGCTCCCTGGCCCTGCTTTCACTCTACTCCATTTCTTCCTGCTGGGAACTGCCTCCCGGAATCCCAGATATGACGTGCTGGTGCCTAGGGCAGGACTGGATTTGCTTTACTCATCAGAATACACTTAAAGAATCCAAACTGTTTGTAAGATGTGGAAAGCATTAGTTACCCAATGAATATTTTATTGAGTGTGTGCTGGGAGGGGCAAATAATATTCAGAGCTATGACCCAAGAAGAAAGTGTCATCAACCTATTTTACAGCTAAGGAGATCGAGGCCCCACAAAGACAGAATGGAATTTGGCATTCTTCAGTTACATTACAGCCCACCCCCCACCCCACCCATATTCTGGTTTCAGAGCTTTGTCAGTCATCCCTAATCAGAGGGTGAAGAGAACCCTATCCTCCACCACAAGTCACCAGCCCCCGTTTGAGGTAGTTCACGTTTAAGCATCAAACCATACAGGTGAAAAGTATGCTGGTGTGAAGGTAACAGGTGCAATGCAAGTGAAAGCAAGTACTCATTATTTTGAAGGTTGCAAATAGGTTTCAAAAGCAGGATTGTCCCTTTTCCTCACTTCTGTCGATGAAAGTGCACACTTTTCACAACATATTTCTTCAAAAGCTATCAGAAGCTTCATATTTTAAAGAAATGCAGTGTCCCTCCCCGTCATCTTTGTAGTTCCCCTGTGGCTGAACATTTTAATCAGCTGTTTTTGTGCTTGAAAGATTTTTCACTTGATTTACAACTTGTAGGAGTGGAGTTGCAGTGAGTCATCAGGGAGAGCGCCGTCAAGAGGACAAAAGGAAGGTGAAACACAGCGTTAATAATTTAGTTTCAATAACCTTAAAAGGTTTACTGTTCACTTTTAACCTTGTATCCCAAAAAGCAAGCTACTGCAATGAATCATAAAAATGTTTCTTTTAATTTGCAAGTCATTTATTTAAGTATGCTTACAGGGACTGATGTATTCCTTAACCAAAAAGGTCAAGAAGCAACAGCGGCTGCTCGACTCGGTTCTGGCTATTTGTTGAGATGCCTTTGATGGGACAGTTTTAAAGTCTGTAGAGCCTTGTTTTCAAAATTTATGGATTATTAGAGCATCAAGTTATTAATTTAATAACATTTTAGATAGTACTGGGCAAATCAAAAGAAGCTAATGCTGTCACAGAGGCAAGAAGAGTGTAGAAGTGATTTTTGATGAGGATAAATTGAGGAAGAGATTTACAGGTGATATTTAAAACCTAGTGTCAAAAGTAGGGGGCAGGCTGGGGTCATGCTTGGCGAGGAACTTTAAAACACCTGCAAACTAGAATTTTAACATCTCAGGAGGACTGCTAAATTAACAGAGAGATTTTCCACCCAGATCTCATTACCAGCCCTATTAAAACAATCCCCGTTGTACATCACACTACACCGTGGCATAGAAAATCACCAGGTGCATAAAGGTGCGCTTTGTTTCATAATTAGGGGGGACGCATGTTCCAGCTAAAGTGAAAGAGCTAACGGCATATTTCTTCAGGGCTCTTCCTCCTCTTTAATTAAGAATATGTACCATAAATAAGTGGAACCAGTTTCTTTTCCTAGAATTCTTATTTTTCTGGTATAATAGGATTTGTCATTATATTGTTCCTCAGTTTCTCAGGAAGTATTGTACAACACTTCCTCCTGCCTCTCTGCCCTCCCCACAGCTGGGAGATAAGCCTTCTAGCATTGCCTTGTATGATTAACCTTGAAGAAGAAGAAAGGCTAAGATTATCTAGAAATCCAGAAGAAAGGTTACTAGATCCTTTCATTTTGACCTTACTGTAAATGGGCAGACCCAACTAAAAAGGGGAACTAATAATTCCTAAACCTTCAGTGAATTTCGCTTTTTAAAAAACTTGTTAATGTGTATTTATTTTTGAGACAGAGAGTGAGCAAGGGAGGGACAGAGAGGAAAAGACAAAATCCAAAGCAGACTCCAGGCTCTGAGCTGTCAGCACAGAGCCCAACTTGGGGCTCAAACCCACGAACCTTGAGATCATGACTGACTGAGCCACCCAGGTGCCCCCAGAGGGTTTTGAGTTTTAAGGTGAACATTTAAAGTGGGCTGGTCCTCTTTCTCTAGGTCTGTGAATGCTATAGCTAGTTTTGGGGGCCCACCTCTGCTATTTCCTACGGCCGTAATTCGAACTGCTTCTTCAGTGTTCGCTGACGGACTTGGGAGTCCAGATAGCTGAGGTGGCGCAAGAACTTGGGCAGACAGCCAGAGCTTTCCAGGGTATTACCTGGTCCAGTTCTGTTCTTCCACCTTCTCAACTGGATACACCTACAGTCAGGGCCTCCAGGAGCCCTTTTTGTACCTGTTAGAAAAGACACCTCTTCCTCCAGAATCATTACTTCCTCTCTCTGTGGCGTTTTATTAAAACAGTATACTTATTGTCACCTGCCATAAAATTGTCGCCACAGTTGTACATTGACATTGTCTGTGATGCAAATGATGCCCACTTAGTATGGCACACTTATGCAGTGTGCAGCCTGGACATCTGTATGAGAAAAGGATAAAGGAACTATGAAAAAGGCTTCAGAATAAAAACTCTGGCTCTACTGCTCACTAGCCATGCAGCCTTGAGCAAACTACTCAACCTCTGGGACTGTTTGCTTATCTGTTAGAAATGAGTACAGTACTTCCCTGCCAGGTAAGTATGAGTGCCACACACACACACAGAGTGACATCAGTTTCTGTCTTCTCTGCTATCAGGGCTTTCAGTACTCACTACATGAATAGAGAATTTTGATACTTTACGAATTTTCCTATTAGAGTACTCTTTTTAATGTTTATTTATTTTGAGGGAGAGAGAGCATGCATGCGAATAAGCAGGGGGTAGGGGCAGAGAGAGAGAGGGAGAAAGAGAATCCCAAGCAGGCTCCACAGTGTCAGCACAGAGCCTGACATGGGGCTCCATCCCACGACCCAGGATCATGACCTGAGCCAAAATCACGAGTTGGACGCTTAGTTGACTGAGCCACCTAGGTGCCCTCCTACCAAAATACTCTTGATTAGAGAGAGAATCACTTCAGGTTGTGATGAGCTACACTGAAAATAACTGTTCCTCTTTAATATTTTTTCTGTTGATATTTCTAATGTCTGTTTTGGGGGTGTTACTCGGAGTGCTTACTATAGGGCAGAAAAGTTTGTCATTATGAATCCTAGCTTGCCACCATTTTCTTTTAGATTAATAAACAGTGAGGTTTAACACATGAACTTTTGATAAACTCTGTCTTACAGTGCTGAAATTCAGGCACCCACCAATGAAGCAGATTCTTCAGCATCAGTGTCCAGTATTTAATGAGTTATTTTGTCCTTGATGGACCAGCATGTGTTACCCTGATGTGTGGCCTTGTGTGTTAGCTTCGGCTATGTTATTAGGCCTCTGGAGACTAGGATTTGGGAAATAGCTCATTCACATGTCCCCTTGTCCATCCTGTCTCCCCCTTGAAGAAGGCATTCTGAGTGCTGGGCCCTCAGTGCACTGTTTCTAAATCTCAGTAGCATCATGAATCATTACTTTTCAGGACTCTTAGTACCCGCCACCAGCATTGACTGAACTCGCATGTCTTTTGTTTGGAAATGTCTTGAATGCTTCAATTCTTCTGTGAGCTTCCCTTTCAGCCCATATTTGGCATGACTTCCTCACGGTCTCGTCTTAGAAAATGTTGGGTTAGTTTAAGTTAAGCACAAGACCCATCAATTAATTTCCAAAAGGAGAGACCTAATCTTACAATATTTTTATGATGTATTATTCTCAGATGCCAATGATTAAAGAACAAATTCGGTTTCTTCCATCCCCATCCTCTGTCTCCTTCTGCATCCCTAATCCTCCCTGTCCTCTGCATCCCTATCCACCATGCCTTCCTTCTCTAGTCGCATCTTCCATGCCCTCTCGATTCATAAGGTAGGATCATATCACCTATCACAACGTTGCTTTAAGGATGACAGTGATAATAAATTGTTACTTCCAAAAGTTTACGGAAGTATTGAGTCTTGCACAAATGGAGTATTTTTACAAGTGTGGAAAATGATATGTGCCTTCTTATTTTGATAAATCAAGGACACCATGAACCAATGCTGTAGGCAGTATCAAGTACTTAGCACCCTCTATCTTTCAAGTGATGACAGTAGTATCTAGCTCTGCCTTCCTGGCGAGAAGCAGTGAGCGCTCAGGGTGGGGCGGTGGAGGGGGGGGAGGGGACAGCAGTGAGGTGGCTTACCCCAAGCCTAGAGGGTGATATCTGAAGGAGGGACAGAATTCATGGATTTCAGACTCAGATCTTCCATGCTGGAAATAATTCCTGATCCCTACACTAGTCTAAGGAATAAGAACGATGCTTTGATGGGTAATCATAACTAAAGAAGCCATTTGGCCAATATATAGTTAAAGAAGAAACAAATATTTATTTAAAACAAAGTTTCTTTTCTCAGAAAAATACCAGTGGGTAAGGTGGGGATAGGCTTTAAAGAAGACATTAGCCCAGAGCATGTGGACCAAAGCAATTTCCTTTAAAGTGTAATTGGCTGTCGTGTTAATCTCTATGTCCATAGTCAAGGAAATCACCATTATAGTTTTCACATGTGAGGGAAGTCAGAGGTGCCTTGTTTACATTACTGCCATTTATAAAACATTTAAAACAGCTATTCTGCTGAATAAACATTCAAGAGTCTGAAGGATAAGCATATCACTTAAACTTCGTAAGACTAAACTTTCCAAACCATTTCCTGCCAGAGAGACCCAACAGCAAAATTGCAAACTCTGTGCCCTGAGATGAGATAGGCTGAATTAGATTAAGCAGCTTACTGTTGACATGTCTATTGATCTGGGTTCAGTGCAGTTTCCTGTCTCTGCCAGCAGTCAGATTGCTGTATACAATAACACAGTGGCCTGGTTTATGTGAAATTGGGGACTCCAAGCATCAATTACTCCAGGAAGGCAGTGGCACTGGGAGATAAGGTTAAGCTGCTTGCAGTGTTTAAGACTGCTAAAATCCAGGCAACATATTTGCTGTCTAAAATGTTGCTTATAAATTTGACAGTGTTCCATTTATAAAGTTTCCAAAGAGATCATCCAGTGTTATTCTCTGCAGGTAGTAGTACAAATAGCATTATGAATGCTTATTGTTAAAGCAGTGTAACCCACTTACTCCATTTCATGCATGTTTCTTAAATGTTTGCATCAAGGTATTGAGCTGGGTAGCAGGACATCGGTGATGGTGTGGAACCATCTTAGACCATCAGCTGTGCCCAAATGTAGTTAATGGAAAGGTAAATGTCAGCCATTTGACTTGGATATTTTGTTTTCTTTTTCTGGGACTAACGGAATAGATTTAGTCAACTGCCTTCTTATATTTCTAATACCCACTCATATGTTTTTAGGGAGCACTTACTTTCCTAATGCTAATTACTACATCTTTAATGCAAACAGCATGGGCAATACAGAAAAGTACAATGAAAAACATACATGCTGTCACCCAATGATAATTATTTTGTTCTTGGATACATATATTTCAGGTATTATTTTAAAATATGTGTTTCCCCTCCCCCCATCTCTTTACTAAGCACTCATTTACAGTTAGAATATAATGTTTCTTTTCTTTCTTGCTTGCTTATTCTTAAAGGAAGTATCACTTTTCTTAGAAGGTTCTTACCTCTTAATTTACTTCAAACATTATAGCAAGGATAGAAGTTGAACCTATGTTTACATAGTTCTGTAGAGAGTAACGGAAAGGCGTTTTTTAATCCATGGAGGTGGGGATCCTAAAAAACTCTTGATGGGTCAGCTCTTTACATCTGTTCATACAAGTTAAGTTTCAATCATAAAATGTAACTCCCTATTCCTATAAGAAATATTCAGAAAGCAAATTCCATCCTCTCTGGTAAGACCTATGTGGTATGAATTGGATAAAAGGATACATTTTTTAAAGTGACATTTCAGCTTGCCTATCATGACATTTTATGCAATATACATTTATCTCAGAAACATCTCCCTTACTTTATTACAGGTAGAAACAGAGTTTCATATAAAACTTAGGAAATCCCTTAAATACAGCACTGATGAAAACCAGACTTGGAAATGTGACAAGTCAGGGCACATTTTACTAATTTAATTGTATTTTCCAGGTTGACCTCCTGAGATTGGTACTATCCTCTCTAAGGCTTTGCAACATTTACACCATGCTTTTCCATTTTATATCTTCCAAGAGTGATACAAAATGAATGTATTTAAAATGTATTTAGCATTTATTGGCATAGTTTTAGGTTTTATCTTTTAATGGGATTTTAATTGGCTTTATTGCAGGATTTATGCAAGGTGCCTGGAATGCCAAAAGGCGAGAGGGACCTAATAAGTAAAATGGGCCATTACAATTAATGCTAATATGACATCTGTTAGCAAAGTGAGTGGGTTAACTTCCTGACTGGGCCTGATACTTAAAGGAAACAGGCCTGATCATTTTAGGTTTGAGGAGTTGCCTAATCTCTTTGAAATGCTGAAAACTCATGTCCTAGTCTTCTTTTCATTGAAAAGTCCTGATTATATAAAGGTTCCAATTATCTTCAAAATACCACTTTCTGATATTAGACTTCTCTTGAGAAAGACTTGTGAAAGACCATTCATAAGGGTACTTTCAGGCATTCATTATATGACAGATAAAATATAAATACTTCTTTTTCCCATTTATATACTTGTGGTGGCAACGAGGATGAAGGGCAGATGGGAGGCTCATGAGTCATTCTCTCCTGTGTGCACAGAACAGGCACCCCCAACCCACATTGCATGAAGCTGTAAAGGTCTTTGTGGCCAATTGACCTTGTCACTGTGATGTGGAAGGAAGAATTACCAACTGTTTTCATAAGAATTGCATGTGTAGCCACATTAATAATGGCAGTGACTTTAGTATGGTTCTCTGAAATCATAAACACTCACCTGCTCTAACTTGTGGACCCCAAAGATGTATAAATTAAGGCACTCTACTTAATCAAACAAGTCTTCATATAAAAAGTCATTACGAAAAGTTACCCTGTAAAAAATCAAAATAAGCTGAAAAATGTGTAACAGAAGAAAGTCAATGATTTGTCATCATCAAATGAAATAGTCTTAAATGTGAGGTTGAACTGGCTGCTTCACCTCGCACCCCCTGAGCTCCTTAGGGGCTTGTACTGTGCCTTCATCCCTTTTAATTACATACCCATCTTATCTCTACTCCAGGATGGTGAATCCTTTGAGGACCTCTTCATATCCCCCACAGAACCTAACCAAACAGGAGACCATACACTTAGAATCCTCAGTAAACCCTTATTTAACCATTGACTTGAATCAAATCAGGCCAGTAGGTTTTCTAAGTCTGGGTAGAACGTGAGGAGTGAAGACAAAGTAAAGGTTGACTTCATCTGACGGAAGACCTGTTTGGGTAGAGGGACAGATGGTATAGGCCTAAGGTAGGGTGAAGAGCATCAGAGAAGCATTGAAGTTTTAGGTTGATTTAATTAAGGGTGGAATAGAAAGACAGGGCTTTCAGGATTCTTGTGAATGTGAGGTTTGGTGGAAGTTGTTGAAGATCTCTCTCCTGAACTCTTCTAAGAACTTCCTACTTGATTTTAGCTAGTCACGAGTTTCTCCTCTCTCCAGTCCATTCTCTCTATGATCTCCTGATTCATGAACAGCCTTTCTTAGCCCGTTAGTTAATGGATTGTATCCAGGCATCTTAAACTCTTACCGTGAATGTAGCACTGTCACTCCACTGCTGCAGCCTCACCCCACCCCAGCACCCCCTGTGGACTCTCCCACACACTTCCCACTGTCACCTATTTCATGAGGGGCTAAAGGACATACAAAGCATGTCTTGGTCTTGCCTGCCTTATCTTTTTAACATTTTATGGCTCTACATTGGGAGTTATTTCCCTAAGTGAGGTTTCTTTCTGAATATCTTTGTAGTCCTGATAGCCAAGCAGAGTATTCTCACTTCGAAATGATGGAAACAAGCTGGAAAAAAGAAAACAGAAAACAAAATCATGATGTCAATTTGGGCTAAAAGACTGCTGCCAGGGACCAGGCTAGAACAGTGGAAAAGACAGACGGCAGCTTGGGGAGGTGTTAACGGCCACAAGATCCAAAAGAATAGGCCAAGATAACAGGACTTCAAATCCTGGCATGAGTTTATTGAGATACTTTTAACACATATGTTGGTGAATTTGTGGGAATGTAAGGAAATAAAAGTATGGGGAAGGAATACTAATTATGATTGGCTGATTTCCCATTATGGCTCAACAGACAGGATCACAAATTCAGCTAGGTGATAGTGATTTGAGCACATTAGGTAGAATGGGCAGAAATATGCATGGGAGCAAAATACAGAGCAGAAGTACATGGGAACAAAAAGGAGTGTCTACAGCACTGTCAGATTCTAAATAAATAGCATGCTGCATGATATAACACAAAGTGGCCTTTCCCGTTGATGGAAAGGAGAAAATGCAATGTTCCCTGCTCTTTTTTTTTTCTTATTTCTGCCCCTCTCTCTCTCTCTCTTTTTTTTTTTTTGCTTTGCCATTGTCCTCCCTCCTGCCTCCTTACACACCCTCCTCAGATTCTGAGCATTTCTAAGCATACAGTCATTTCCCGATAACATGACTCTGAACTTAAAGAGGAAGCACATACTTTGTAGAAGGTGTCTTGGCCAAGAGGAAAGGGCCGGCCACACTTTGGGGTCAGATGGGCCAGACTGGGCCTAAAGCTTTACTCAGCCACTTCCTGTCTTTAGGACCCTAGACATGTTTCCATATCTATTTGATTGGGGGCAGCTATACTGACTGTATATATACTGTAAGAATTAAGGGTCAAGGGAAGAGAATAAACATTTATTGATATTTATACTGTGCCAGTCATAGGCCAAAGGCTGAAGGGCTGCGTATGCATTCTCAGTTCTTATGACAGTGCAGTGAAGTAGGCATGATTAAATGAGATAATACACATAAAGAACTTGGTACAGCAAGTACGGAATAGTACATTGTCACTCACCTTCTCCTAAAATTGGGGGCAACCGGATCACAGCAGAGATTGGCACTGTACTCTTTACTGTCACATTATGTTGAGAAATTAGGTCAAAAAGAAATTGTCTATTTCTGAATGGTATTGTGGGCTGAATTGTAGTTTTCTTAGGAATCAGATGGGTGAGATCATCCCAGACCACCACATGTCATGGGAAATGAGTCCAAGCTGTGGCTGTAGTGACAGTGAGGTAGGACACAGAGGTGAGGTCACTCCTGTTTCACAGTGAGGGAGGGCATCTTCTCAGGTAGCAGGTTTGTGATAATTAATATCTATTATGTCAGTCAAGAGAGAATGATAAATTATTTCTATTTCCTACCACTGGGTATATCTTTCTTCCTTGTATATAGAAAAGCTGTAACAACTTGAGCTGTTCCAGATGCTACAGAAGCCATAGGCTTCAACGCAGGAATGATATCCTACAAGAAGCATTTCCATCTCCACTGGTCTCATCAAATGCCTCATCCAGCATTTACATGCAAAATATATGGGGCAATCTACCCATGAGAGAACAGCTCTGATTTATGTTAACATGTCATCGAGAAATTAAACCACAGCCTTGATGAACAGAAGAAAGAAATAAAACCTGAATACAGCTGACCCTTGAACAACACAGTTTGAACTGTAGGTCCATTTGCATGTGGATTTTTTGGGGTGCAGTACAGGACTGTCTGTATTTTCCTTATGATTTTCTTACATGTTCTTTTCTCTAGATTATTTTAAGAATACAGCGTATTCTACATACAACATCCAAAATGTGTGTTAATTGACTATTTATATTATCGATAAGGCTTCTGGTCAATAGAAGGCTACTAGTACTTAAGATTTGGGGGAGTCAAAAGTTATACATGGAGTTTTCAACCACATAGCACCCTAACCCCACACTGTTTAAGGTTCAACTCTACTGGTATTCTTCCAATGTCTCTTCTCTTTCCCACCCACAACACAAACACACATATGCACAACATGTACAACACATGTGGACCCATGCTCACACAACCCATATTTACATTGATCATGGTAACAGAGGAGATATGCGAAATATTTTCTTATGTGTTAGGAAATCCTTAGTCCCGGCCTTGCATTGAGCACATATCACACCAAGACAATATCATGCAGATATTTGACACCATTTGACATACTTCTAAAAAAATTCTTCCTATCCTTGCAATATGTGGATACTTTTAGAAAGATACACATTAAAAAGTCAATCTAATTTGCACTCAGTAGGATTTTTGGCAACTCGGCAAAGGTTATGCATGAATGATAAGCTGGTTACTTGTTTTGGATTTCTGTCTATAAACACCTTACCCGATAACAGTTTTATCATTTCCACAACTCTGTGATTAAAATGATAATGTTAACAATAACTAATAATAGCTAACATTTATTAAGTGTTTTCTCTTGCAAGAATTCATATACATTCCCTCATATTTCACAGCACCCCTGTGAAGTGGGCACTTTAAGGAAAAAAAAAAACCACTTTACTGTACACAGTGTTTTTAGAGACCTAGAGAAATGGCTCAGCCGAGCTCCAGAGCTACCGAGTAGTGGAGTTAGCATTTGAACCCATGTCTCTCGGACTCCAGCATCTTTGTTCCTGGTTAAGAAAACTGAGTTGAGAAATATTTTCCCTATTTATAAAAGGTTTTAATTTTGACTCCCAGGGTGGCTCCTCCCCATTAGTATTTAACATTAATTTTAATATTTTCACAAAGAACAGAATCAGCTTTGCTTTGCTTCAAAGAACGCTTCCTTGCCCAAGCTCTAACACTGGCACTGATAATGCTTCTATGTGACTTCTCCCCCTCTTTCCTTTCTGGAACATGTAATAGCATGATATTGAGAGAAGTAATATAGAATCCTTTGAGCAACTGACAAATAATTGTCCAACTAAATATTCTGCTAGACTTCTTGATGAGAAGATGTTTCCTATGACTGAAGTTTGTTTCTCATTAAAACAACCAGTGCATTCATATGTTATTTATCTCTTGACCCAAGAAATGAAATTTAAAAGATTCAGGGATTCTTAGGTTACTGACGTGGAAAGAAAATTTGAAGTCAATTTCCCCCCTTCTAGTTCATTTAAAATTCTTTTTTAATGTTTATTTATATCTGAGAGTTAGAGAGAGAGAGAAGGGGAGAGAGAGAGAGAGAGAATGTGCTGGGGAGGGGCAGAGAGAGAGGAAGACACAGAATCTGAAGCAGGCTCCAGGCTCTGAGTTGTCAGCACAGAACCTGATGTGGGGCTTGAACTCACAAACTATGAGATCATGACGTGCGCTGAAGTCAGACACTTAACCGACTGAGCCACCCAGGTGCCCCATCCTGCCTTCTAATTCATTTTAAATTACAGGATTAAGGTTCTCTTTGTTTTACCTTTTTTAAAAAAAAAATTTGGTCAAAATATGTGAAAATTTAGTGTGCATTAAAGTGGTTATCCTCAACTAAAATTAATTTTGTCCTTTGGTCAAAATATTCATACATATCAAGCAAGTATATTTCTGAAAGTTTAAGGAACTTGAGATATTTAAGCTCATGGAGAAATGCTAACAAGTCTGTTTTTTGCAGAGGTTTCAAACTGTCACTGTTCATTTAAAAATTGTAGAATCCCTTTACAATTTTTTTAAATGTTTATTTATTTTTGAGAGAGAGAGAGATAGAGAGAAAGCGCACAAGCAGGGGAAGGGCAGAGAGAGGGAGGGAGAAGGAGAAAAATTCCGAGCAGACTCTGTGCTGACAGCTGATGCAGGGTTCAAACTTATGAACCATGAGATCATGACCTGAGCCAAAGTCGGACGTTCAGCCACTAAGCCACCTAGATGCCTCTACAATTTTTAAGATATCGAAACCCATGACTGTCAACATCTGAAACGTGCCCATTGAGCGTGTCCTGAATCCCACTGGTAGCTACAGAGCATCCTGGGGTCCTTGAGGCTTGTATATGAATCTCTAAGGTGGAGGCTCTTGAAGCATTGAGGCAGTAAAGGACTGATGGCTGGAGCTGGGCTCCCGCTCACTGCTCTGTTGCCCTGAGGGAAGAGTATTAGGAAGCCAGCCTGCCGCGCATCACGCATGCCTGTTGCCACTCTTGCTGTGACTCTTCCCTGCCTTATCCTTTATCTTTAACCCTGTGCAAAATGAGACTCCCAAGAAATCGGCTCTCAATGTCCCTGTGCCGTGAGGTGTGGTATATTAGTAAACAGTCTTGTTAAAAATGTATTTAAAGGCCTGGCATCCCTGAGTGGTGTTGGCAAGGGTTTTGAAGGTAGAAGACAGAGGGATATCACTAGCATTATTTTATGAGAACTCGCAATTTATTATCATTCTCATCTTGAACAACGGAATAGTGGTGCAGACCCTCTGTAATTCAGCTCAGCCCCCACATTGGGGCCACCTGCGGGCAATCTTCTCTTAGGCATCATCCTTATTATTGTCAGTTACTTCTCTTTGCTAAAATACTTCTTTAATGAATGCTGTTATTTGCACTTTAGAGAATGGCTCATTATTCCCGATTTGACTTGTGTCCATGACAGAGACTGAATTTTTTAAAAAATGATACATGTTAGAAAAAAAGGTAAATTTTATGTTCATGGCTATGTGTCTCTTAAAAAATGCAGTTTTGCTGACTTGTAGCTAAAAGCCGCTCATTAATTAGCAACAGTACTTAGAATTGTTATGCACCATAGAGAATTTTTGAGCATTGAAAAATTGGAGAAGTATGTTCTTTGCATGAGAATCCCAGGCATATTTTGTCCAGAGAGAACTCATTACTTTTTTCTCTATTATACAAAGTTAGATGATTGCCTCTTGACATAAAATTTTTACTTTCTGAAAAAGGACAGGAGGCACACTTTTTTTCTTTTTACATCAGCCATTCAGAGTTTACTGATAATGCTTCAGTGTCCACTCTAAAGGGAATTTAAATCACCTTAAGAACTAGAATTATACTGGTTATTTTTATTTCAAGTTGGGATTGAGAAATTTAAAATGAATGAAACCCTTTTGATAAATATTAGTTGAGAATTCCCTAAGTTTACTGTGTCTTTATTAGTGCATGTGTTGGGGCACTTGTAAAAAAAAAAAAAAAAAGTGGGCGGGGCGGTTGGAAATCGTCTTTTCATGGTTGAAGGAAGGTGGTATGTACATTTAACCCTTCAGTGACTGCAGGCCTTATTTAAGTAAGCAGCTTTGTTCTGAGTAAGTGAAACTCGATCCATGGTGTCCCAGCAGCAGTGACCTCTGACACTACCTCTGGGGGCAGGGGGCCCTAGTTCTTCACCCACCTTGGAAATGCTTTTACCAGGAGCCCCACGGCTGGGGTTTCACTTCTGCTACTTGCTGATTTGTTTACATTAAATTAGCTTGTGGGACATTTCAGCTATATTCTCCAGCACTTAGGGTACGGTTGCCTATGGAAAACCACTTGCTGCCATGCTTATTTTTATTTATTACTTTTATTTTAACCCAAGAGTTGCAAAACAGCCATTTGAATGGGAGATAATCAGAAGACTGAATCTTAATGAATCATGAGTCTCTGTATAAGATAAAGAGGGAATATATTTTTGGAGCAAATTGTGGGTATCAGATTGATAAATCTTGTTTATCTGATTAAATTATAAACAGAATAGCATTACCTGCCCCCGACTCATCAAATGTAGGGCCAGCATACCCGCAGATATGCACACACCGTGACAGATGATGGCTTCATGCTGGGCACAAAGGAAGTGATATCTGGGTGCCTGTTGGTTGATGAAACCTTATAGAGGCCACTATTGGACCTTTTGAATTATAGGGTGGTACCACTATTTTTTCTAACTATATTGAAGAGAATTTCCTCCAGAAGCATACAAAGAAGACCAGGCCTGGATCCAGTAGGAGCTTGACAGATCTTAGTAGCATAAAGAGGGGCATAAGGGGGCCATTCGGGGCTCCCCAAGGCAAAGGTAGCCAGTAACACCTGAGACCTTTAAGTCCCATTTCCTACTCCAGCGTACGACAGATCTGGCATTAGTAGCCAGCAGTGATGGGGCTCCTGTCCAGCCAGGTCACTGTTCTTTTTACTTGCTGTCTCTGTGCCATTATATCTGGCACAGTGCTTGCTCCCTGTTACCCAGCAGCCTCCTCTCACACCTGTTTATGATGGACCCTCCAACCCTCCTTCTGTCTTCTGTGAGAATGAAGTAAGAATCCAGTGAAGTATGTATGTGATTGACTTCAGGTTGTGTACCCGAGCAAGGAATATTTCACCTCTATTCTCCCTCCCCGCCTACCCCCACCTTCACATTGGTCCTCAGCCGTGACCCCATGGGGTTTGGTGACAGCAGCTCTCAGATGCCCAACCCCAGGGGGTGGAGGGGACTCTATCCACAGTACACCTCACAGTGTGCTGCTTCCTCCCAGTCGAGAAAGCCACAGCAGAAACAAGCCAGAGAATCCTTGAGCTCTGTTGCATTTCTGGGGCCCCGATGAGGTTGAAAGAGTGAGGAGCCCTGAGGAACAGCATCCGGAGGTGGTGAGTCTTTGCATTTCTTCAGAACCTGGTCTCTGCTTCCTTTCTTGCCCCCACTTTTACCTTCTCTGTCACTGTGCCCTCTTTTCCTGTTCTCTCATCTCAGTTCCTCAGGGTTTGGCATCCTTCTCCAAAATCCAAGCCCGTCTGCTTATCTTTGTGTCTGACACCTCACAAGAGTCATGTATGATTATAGTTCATGGATTTACTTTTGAAAACTGATCAAGAGAATAGAGTTGGAAGGGAATTTATATTTTCAAAAGTCTTTAAACAGTACAAAAAATTTGAATATTTAATTTCTTTACTAATACATTGAAAATTTTTTGTTCATTAAACTTAGCCAATGTAACATTTTATTAGAGTTTAGGTCAGCCAAAGAGTATTTTTAAACTCAAGTTCAGATATCAGTATAACAGATTAAATATAGTCAGATCAGGCAAGTTCAATAAGCAGGTGTTAAAGATCTCAGCTCCTGCTGATTCTCACCTGAAAGTTCCAATGACTCCAGCATCAGATGTCTCCTAGTTGAAAAATACAAAATCAAAGACTTTTTCCATTGTTAAATACATAACACATCAAATTGATTTCACTGGAACCCTGAGGCTGCTATTGACGAAATATGCTTATGATGCAAATGTTTACAGTGTGTTCTTTTCTTTTCTTTTCTTTTCTTTTTTTTTTTTTTTTTCCAGATTATTGTCCCCAGACTCAAATTATGCCTTACATTTGTCATAATGATGCTGGTACAATTGTTTTGCTTAATTATGGTTGACTATCTAAAGCTACCTTTCCCTTGAGTCACTGAAAGTTTTATTGGAGTTCTTTAATGTGATTATAAAAATTAATGAGCTTGTAATTAGATATAAGAGAAGCAAATCCAAAGTTTGCTAAACAAACAATCGTTCCACTTATGAAGAAAAATCATATGCTGGCTAATGTCCACATCACAAAAAGTAATTGGAAAATTAATTCAGATTTTCTTCTAACTTCCATCCATCATTGAAATCAATACTATCAATAAATTTTGATATGTTTTACTTTGCATTGATCTTCCATTTTCCAAGTGAGATCTAGGCTTAGTCAATACATTTACTATAAAGTGAGCTCTAATCAACTGTGATTGAGCTACCACTGACTTTTTTTTTTTACAAATAGTTTATTGTCAAATTAGTTTCCACATAACACTCAGTGCTCATCCCCACAAGTGTCCTCCTCCATGCCCATCCCTCCTCCCCCCCACATCCATCAGTCCTCAGTTTTTGTCAGCATTCAAGAGTCTCTCATGGTTTGCTTCTCTCCCTTTCCCCCACCATTTCCGCCCTTCTTCTCCCCCTTGTTCCTCCGTCAAGTTCCTCCTAATCCTCCTATACGTGCAAACATATGATATTTGTCCTTCTCTGCCTGACTTATTTCGCTCAGCATAACACCCTCAAGGTCCATCCATGTTGCTACACATGGCCAGATTTCATTGTTTCTCATTGCCATGTAGTATTCCATGGTATAGATAAACCACATCTTCTTGATCCATTCATCTGTTGATGGACACTTAGGCTCTTTCCATGTTTTAGCTATTGTGGAGAGTGCTGCTATGAACATTGGGGTACATGTGCTCCTATGCCTCAGCATTTCTGTATCCCTTGGGTAAATTCCTAGCAGTGCTATTGCTGGGTCATAGGGGAGTTCTATTGTTAGTTTCCTGAGGAACCTCCACACTGTTTTCCAGAGGGGCTGTACCAGTTTACATTCCCACCAACAGTGTAGGAGGGTGCCCGTTTCTCCACATCCTCGCCAGCATCTAGAGTTCTCTGATTTGCTCATTTTAGCCACTCTGACTGGCGTGAGGTGGTATCTCAGTGTGGTTTTGATTTGTATTTCCCTGATGAGGAGGGATGCTGAGCATCGTTTCATGTGTCTGTTGGCCATCTGGATGTCCTCTTTGGAGAAGTGTCTGTTCATATCTTCTGCCCATTTCTTCACTGGGTTGTTTGTTTTTCGGGCGTGTAGTTTGGTGAGTTCCTTATAGATTCTGGATATTAACCCTTTATCTGATATGTCATTTGCAACTATCTTTTCCCATTCCGTTGGTTGCCTATTAATTTTCTGGGTTGTTTCCTTGGCTGAGCTACCACTGACTTTTAATTAGAACATGAGAGACATCTTGAACTCATTCAAAACATTCTCCCATACTTCTCTTGCATATGAGCACAACACTTTCACACCAACCCTTTTTAATAACTTGATTATATTTTCTACTGTAGTAAACCCAGTCATTGATATATCAGCAGAACTCAAGTGGGTGGATTGGGATCAGTGATTTCTCTGACTCTAGGAACACTTGCTTCACAGTGAAGGGTTCTGCTGTTCTATCTGTTGGTAGAGGCAGAAAGAAACAGAGCCCTCTTATGCATTATACTTATCCCCTAAATGACCTCAGAAATTAAACTGTAATGGTGTCTTGTCACAGACAGAGGGAGAAACTGGAGATGTGTCCACTGGAGCTGAAGCTGGCAACAGGCCTGGGTGGCAGGGAAGGTGACACTAGCGAAAGGGAGCCATGCCCACTGGGTTGTATTCAAATGCAGAGCTCAGTGGATTCAAGCTCTGGCCCCTCAGTATGCCAGGGGTTCTCAATTACTGCCAGCTCAGATGGCCATTGTCACTGAACGGATTTGCTAATTTTATTTTTTTTCTGGATCTAAGCCACTTGTCTTTCATGTGTGAATAACAATAGGAGAAAAAGATCCATGTATTGCGCCTTAAATATTACCAGGAGAGTAACATATTAAACATATTTAGACCTATTTTCCTTTTTTCTTCTCCTATTAATTGAATATAAATTCATAAAAAGAATAGATTCTACAATGAGATTTGCTGAATGCCCCAGTATGCAAAAACATCACTTGAAGTACAAGGAAGAGGAGGTTTATCTTACTGAGTTTGCAGATACATTGGGAAGTAGTTTGGGTCATAGGCCTTGGCCCTAGTTCTGGATCTGCTGTATGAAGTCACTTAACTTCTCTGTACCTCTGTTTTCATCTTCATTTATGCTATGTGATGTTTGGGCAAGAAATGAAGCTTTCTTCTTCCAAAGAGTGGATCTCAATCTTAGTAATCTCTTCACACCTCCCATCTGTAAGATGGAAAAAGGATATGTAATGAATATGCTTGAAAAGTCTTTAAAATATTTTAGAAGCTCTCTGATCCTTCTCTCCAAACACAACAATGTCCGGAGGTAGGGATCCTGTCGTTCAACTTTGTGTCCCTGGCACCCAGCGCAGAAGTAAGCACACAGCACTCAGTTGGTAAATGAGATCCCACTTCTCCCCCTTTGATTTTTAGGGTGACAAGAGCTCTGTATCCTGACTGAGATACTTACATTAGTCTCCTAAATATAGTAAATTTCATTCTTTAAAACTTAAGTGATTTTATTTTTAAATTCATTCTTGATATATTAAAATGCATTTTCCTTTTGAAATTTTTAAATGTGTTTGCTTGTTAAGTTATTTTTAAAATTTCTTATTTTTAAATTCATTTTGTCTTCATCTTTTGATTTTTTGTTTAATCTCTTGATGTATCAACATTCATTTCATTTTTTTAAACAATATAACTGACATTTTTTGGTGTATCTAGCTCTGGATTTTAACATACAGAGCCTACAAAAATTCAGTTTCAATTTCTCTTTGGTTTTCTAATAATTTATTTAAGTCAACTTATAAGTATGCAACTTATAAGTATCCTTCCTCTCTTATAGAGTGTTATTTTTAAATAATGAGAGAATACCTGTTTTCTTCTAAGAAGGTTCTCACAGAGGAAATAAGATCTGATTTATCAGCATTTCCCAAGAAGCAGCTACTAATAATAATATTAGTGAATTGCTTTCTTTTCGTGGACTGTGTGGTAAACACTGCTAGCCGCATAACACAGGTTACTTGACTTCATCCCAGGAGCCTCCTCACAGTAGATGAGCGTACATCCTTCTTTGACAGATGAGAAATGAGAGACTTGGAATGATTGCATAGTACATGAGGACAGAGACAGGACTCTGTCTCCAAATCCATAGTAGGATTTGGCTGCCTCCTGTGAATAGATACCATTTATAACGATGATGTAGCAGGTGTGTGTGTCCACAAGCACACACAGGCACCCACACATGTCCTGCAGGGAGGGAAAGGGGAGATTTGCCAAGAAGCTGCCAAAGAGTTTGTTCCACGTCTACCCTGTTTATGAAATAGCAGAGGCGGGTGCGGGGACCCCCACACTCATCTACATGCCTGTGTTGACCACGGCAGCCAGCTGAAAAACCATCTGCTATTGGAGCCCTGGTGTCTGTGTGTGAGCTTTTGTTCCGTAACAAGGCAGTAGGCCTAGTGTGGGATGAGCCGGCGGCCCAGTGACCGATGCTTTGTCCCCTCCTTCCTGTTGTCACTGTTTGGTATCTCTTGATGCGTAGTACCCAGCTAGCCCCGGCTCTTTATCGTACATCGAGCCAAGCACTTGTACCAGCACCGGTGAGCGATTGATACCTTCTCACAAGAAGTACTATGCCATGTGATGGATGGGCTGGAAGGCTGTTAATGGTTTTCTTTTTCTGATACAGACTAAGACTCTTCAACCAGAGATGAACAAATAGGCAAATAGATCCCATGTGTTGCCACAAATGCATTTCCTGACCCATTTCTTCACTCTTGTGAGGTTTTAACTCCCTCCATTTCTGGCAGAAGTTCCACAGGGCAGGGGCGCCTGGGTGGCCCAGTCGGTTGAGTGTCTGACTCTTGATTTTGGCTCAGGTCANTCCACAAGGCAGCAGCCAGGTTCCTCTAACCTCTTCTCCCCATCAGCAAATATCACCCATCCCTAAATGTATTAACTGTCTGCAGGAAATGTAGGATTTCCTCTTTCGTTGTTAGGAGGATTTGGAAGCCAGCACTTGCAGGGGCTCTAACTGTCTGGGTGACATTAGGCCAGCTCCTTAACCTCTCTAAGCTGTGCTTCTGTGGAAAAAGAGTCATGATTCTCCCTGTCTCACAGGCTTGGGGGACTAAGTGAGACAAGGAATATAAGCTAAATAATGTAGCTAGAGATCAATTAGTTACTATTAGCATCACCATTCATAACAAAGATCTACATGATCAGAGCCTCAAGGATAGTTCATATACCAATTCTGCTTTTTTAGAGCTTCCTTACCCCATCCCATTCCAAGGCTGTCTTGATTACTTCTTTGCCTCACCAAAATTCAGGATATACATGTAATCTCACTGGGCCATTTTTTCATGAATATAATATTCTTCATTTTGTTGGACTATGCAGTTGCTCCTCGCCTTCAAATAATAGTCTTTGGTAAAGAACCTAGGAGGCTGTAGAGCCAGATTGTTATTAATAGCTCACACCTGTCTTTGGGCCCAGTTGATTCTTCCGTTCTGAGTAGTCACTCAGAAGAAAATCGTTGCATCTTCTGTGTTCAAACGTAGGAGGAGGGGTGCCCGGGTAACTCAGTTAGCTAAGCGTCCAACTCCTGATTTCCGCTCAGGTTCTGATCTCACATTTTGTGAGTTTGAGCCCCACATCAGGCTCTGTGCAGACAGTGCAGAGCCTGCTTGGGATTCTCTCTCTCTCTCTCTCTCTCTCTCTCCCTCCCTCCCCTGCTTATGCTTGCTGTCAAAATAAATAAGTAAAACTTAAAAAATAAAAATAAAATAAATAAAAGAAAAAAAGGAGGTGCTATTGCTCTAAACCTGGTCCAAAGGTGAATTTTGAAAACTCCGTTTGCTTTATTCTCTTTATGTTATTATTCATATTTCCTCAACACAACAGGCCCGCCCTTGCTGATGGGTAACTGGAGTCAGGACTGCCCTCGGTGGCCATGGAGCTGAGCAAAGCTCCCTGGTCATCCTCTTGAAACCATGACTTTGGCCTCATTAACTCAGCTCTGCCTGTGCTAAGCAGCCACAGGGGACTGTCTGCTCAGAGCACTTGTTATTACTTCTTGGTCATCACGGCAGTGCCTTTCTCTCCAGTTCTGTGTATGGCTTGTCTGTAGCTTCTCCAGGCTGCAGTCAGTCTTTATTAAGGGAGCCCCTGTACACATGGAGCAGGGTGACATGCGTATTAGGGTGAGTGTGTAGCTATTAGGTCACTGCCCAAATACATCCTTGGCCTGGGTTTAATCTGGCAATTTGGCTTTCCCTTTGTAATTGCCTATTCTGTGACACCTTTGGAGGGAACTAACTGCTTTTGACAATTTTGTAATCTATAAAGGAACATCAGGGTGCGTTTGTCGTTCACTTGACTGTCATGAAACAAAATAACAGCCAGTGAAAATTTTCCACCAAAATAGAATAGTTCTGTTTTTTAAATAATAAAAGGACTCGTGTTCATTATAAAATTTCAACACGAAGAAAAGCATAAAGAAAAAAGTAAAGACAATGTCATGTTCTATCAAGATCCCTCCAGGACAGACCTTCCAGATGTCCCTTTCTGTGTCTGCACATGCCCGCCAGTGACTGCAAATGGGCATTCTTCTAGATTCCAAATTAATGGTAGTTAAAAATTGGTATCCAGGTAAAACTTACTGAAATATGATAAATCTCTCACTAAACATTGACTATAAGAACAAATGACCAAAACATTAAAATCATAATTGTCAGGATTACCAGTGATTTTTATCTTCTGTTTATTATCTGAACTTATTTTAATAATGAAGAAATAAAGTGACCTAAAAATTTAATTTGGGGACACCTGGGTGGCTCAGTGGGTTGAATGTCCAGCCTCGGCTCAGGTCATGATCTTGCAGTTTGTGAGTTTGAGCCCCACGCTGGGCTGGCTGTTGCCAGCATGGAGCCTGCTTTAGATCCTCTGTCCCCCTCTTTCTCTGCCCCTCTCCTGCTGCCACTCTTTCTCTCAAAAATAAAAACATTGAGAAAAATTTAATTTGGTCAGAAACTATGCTTCTAGAATTTTTTCACAATTTTAAGTACTGTTATTATCTTCTAAAAACTTGCCGCCATCATTACTAATATGAAGAGGTATAATGTGGGCATCAAGGTCCCAGATCATGTCTCATCCATCTCATTACAAAATAACAGATTCATATTCTTCTGTAGTAGGAGGTACGTTTACCCATTAAACGATGGGGGAGAATTCAAGCAGATAACTAGATAATTTATGTTTAAAAAAAAGTACCTTGATGTGTTAAGCTTCAATCCTGGATTTGGCATTCACTCCGGAAATACCCGGTCTAAGTCAAAGAGAGGGCTGCAGCGACTTTGCTATCCTAAAGTAATTAAGCACTAATGATGCTTGTATTGTTGAAGGTTCCACAAAAGAGTATGGACACACCAGGAACTTGGAGGTTGGTATTGTTGTTGTTGTTGTTATTGTTGTTTTTATCTGTTTGGTGGAAGGGAACAGGTGGTCTGTGTTTTTTTCTTAGAGGAAAACAATGTATTGTCCTGAAAGTTCGGCCTAAACTGACTGCCAGTGGGTCAAACACCAGGAGGCTGAGGGTTCATTCCAGTCCTGGGCCAATCGGTTCTTCAGATCGAGTAATTACAACATTCAGACCATCTGTGAATACTCAGAAGCCAACTGAATCTTAAAATCAAGTGTTTTCCCTAAGAATACATACATAGTATTTGGTCATTGTATGAAATTGTTCAAGATTATGAGCTAGATATGTGTGTGTGTGTGTTTGCACGTGTGTACACACACACACACACACACTTTAAATTTGGAATGGAATACATTGTTTCAAGATACTGCACTATTCAAATTAATTTAACTTAGTTTGGAGCTGAATAGAAATTTTCCCATCTAGCGAGTACAGATGGGAAAGCACAAGGTCATAAAGTGTAATGTTTACCTTCTTCCAGACACAAACAGCCATTTCATAAGGTGGGTGAACAGAGCTCACATTACATGGTAACGTCAAAAACAAAAGAATTAGCTGACAGAGGCACTTCATAGGATGTTACACAGATATTGGCTTTAGCTCTGGTCTTCCCTTGTCTTCATTAGCAACCAGAATGGGAGGAGTACAAAGTGTTTAACTTAAGTATTACAAAGTATTAACTTAAAAGATACTACAGGCCTAAAGTAGGTAACAAGAAATGCCACTGTCATGGAAGTCTATGTGACAGAATGAGTTCAAAGTTTCCCTGGAAAGCCTGTTTATTTCACACACTGTTCAACATAAGGTATGAATTAGGACCCTCCCTGTACTGTATCCAAGGTTGTCATAAACACAAGAACTAGGACATAATATAAGGAGATGCAGAGATATTAAGAATAAAGGTGATTTTATAAAGTGACTCCCCAGTTATGGTGCTCCCAGATTAGATTTGATGGGGTAGACACTAGCACAATTTACTGCACTCTGGATAAAATGTTATGTCACAAAGCTGAGATGTAGTCACTATATAGTCTGTAAAAACATGGAGCACTTCAATGCTGAACTCTGTCTGGGTCACTTATTTCTAGAAAGTGTAGACAAGGGGCCTCCCAGGCCAGCAACAAGACTGATTAAAGGGATGGGAAAAGTCATTATGGGAACAAATTAAATGACATAAGAATGAATAATCGGACTAAGAGGGGGTGAGGTAAGTTTAATGTAAATCAGCCCTATTATAGCTCGTATTTCTTGAAAGCATAGTCTGTGCTCCAAGCACCGCGTAAGCGCTTTACGTGCATTCTGTCGGTTTTTACAACATTTCTCTTTCACAGTGAGTTACTACTATTATCCACATTTCATAGATCAGGAAACTAAAGTTTAAAGAGACGGTGAATGAGCATGCCCAAGGTTTTGTAGCTAACAAATGGCAAGCTTTCTGCTGGTGGGTGATGCAAGTACGTATTTGTTTGTGTGCATACATAGAGCCCACCCTGTTCCATTTGCTGACATCACACAACTCTTCCTCAAATTCCGTTTAGGATGTTTGCACCCATCTACATGACTCTAAATACATTTCTAAGTGCTGCTTCTTATGGCACCTTCTGTCCCCTCTCATTTTTTATGTAACATATGATGCCTGATATTCTTGTTATATAAATATATCCTGTCTCCTAAATGGAGCTAATTTCTTAGAATGGTAAATGTGTTTCCTGTCCCAACACATGAACACACTATAAATGTTTGCTTTTGAAGTCTGTACTTATCATTTGCCTGTTTTAAAGAATTTTTCACTGATGAGCACCTAGTATGTCACTGTGTACAATCAGTTAATATTCACTTTGTATCTTAATGTGTGTGTGTGTGTGTGTGTGTGTATTCATAGCAATAATTCTGTGCATGTGCTTATTATATACATTATATTCACTGAATGCCTGCTCTAAGTGCCACACAGGGCTTGAACAGAAAAGAGCAGACACCTTGCTCAGTGTGATGAAGAAACTCCACTGTCAATACTGAGGATCTTACTTGTCTAAGACTAAAAATGGGTACATAAAACAAAAATCAAGTTTATTTTAAGACTGGGATTAAATAAGATGAACATTTAAAGTAGAAGCCACAAACATTGGATCAATTGTGTTCAACCTTTTTGCAGTTCTTCTATTGAATTAATTATTGATATGCTCTTCCTTAAGACACTGTTTGGCATATTATTTGTACGATATAATTTGGAGCCTCCTGTTAAGTAGCATAGAGAAATTGTTCTGGCACATCGTGAGATATTTGAAGACAATTTAGGGTATTACAATATTAGGATTGAGGATCATTTAATTATTCAATTATTCTATTCTTCTCCAGCAAAAGTAGCAAATTTGTTTTATAAATAAGCATATGTTGAATTATAACTTAATGGATAAGTTCACCAAAATCTCACTTTCTCTAATATAGTAATCATACCTGCTGTAAAGTTTAAGTTTACAAAGACAAAGTTTTCCTAAGCACTTAGATACAACTGGTGTTTCTTGTGCTACAGTTCCACTGGTACTCTTCAGGGACTACGGGTGGCAATTTAGGTATGTTTCATCCTCGATCCACAGTGCATCTTCCATCATTCACCTCACAGTGTCTTGAGAATGGAGGGAGAAAAGTGTTTGCTTAAAAAAAAAAATAACTTTGGCATGTTACAGGGTATTCATCGTGATTTCTTGAATTATTTTAGGAGACCCAGTTCTCACTGATTTCCAGAGACCACAGTTGCTGTATAAATTCCCTAATTTGTTTACTTTAGAGAGATCATCTCAAGTGCAGCATCTGTTTTTGCTTTTTCTGAGAGACCTTGGTTTTCCGTCAGGAGGACTGATGGCACGGGGCAGTCACGTGACCAGCTGGAGCCCACACAGGAAGCTCCTGGGCCTGTGGACCTTCCACCACCCAGTATCGCCCGTGCCTCCCTTACCGCTTCAGAGAGGCAACTTCCATGCCTAGCCTTTCCACTGTTTTTCAAGGATAAACTCCATCTGCCAGATAACATTATTTTACAACTTGAAGAATGTCAAAACTCTAATTTTGCCTCAGCATGTCTTATTTTGGACAGGCGGCTTTCTTTCATGAAGCGCAGATCAGTAACCTAAAATTACTTTCAATATGTAGAGGGGAGAGCCTTCTGTAAGTGCGGGAGTTATTTGTGAAGCTTGGGTGGGGGAGCTCCCGAACACGTTCCAAAGAAATTAGGGAGATAAAATTCTAATGTTGAAAGCACTTAGGTTTTAAGCGTTTTCCCACCATTTTGCTCCCTCTACAGTTCCTGCAGAAATGGCTGCTGTGGGAGACCTGTTCCCAGAGCCCTGTCTAAGCTCATGTTCAAGATCACAAGGAGAGGAGCACCCCATATTTTGTGACATTAGTAGAAATACAAGGGCTTGCAATCCAGGAAAATATCAAGAACTTCCATCTCTGAAAAATAACCAACTGAATTTTCTGACACAAAGAGTGTCCCAAACTGGTCCTCTAGCTTCGGTTAGCATTTCTGTAAGGAAGGCGGAATTATTGTGAATATAAATTCAAGCTCAGGAGAGGAGAGGGATGTGGGGAAAATCCAATTAACTAGAGTGAATGTCATACAGAATAAACTACCCACTGCTAAAAGAAATAGTTTTTAAATTGGATGAATCTTTAAGAGTAGAATTGATAAAATATGTCCTTATTGTATGAGAAGATGCACTTTGCAAATAATATTTTCAGGAGGCATCATCTGCTTGAGAATGTTTCATGTTCTTATTAAGAAGGCGATTAGAAGTTTGGAACCTTTTTCATCATTGTTATTAACTTGCAGGGGAAAATCTTCCTATTCCAGAATTCATTAGATGGATCTCTTTGTGTGTACAAATATTAAAAGTAGTCTTGAAAGCACTTTAGGTAAGCAAGGAAAAAATGCACTGTTTGTTTCCTCATAGAATTGACATTTTTATTTAGGAAAAAAAATCCATGAATTTACAATCTCTCCCTTTCTAGGTTTTTCAACATTTCTTGCAAATTGTATGTAAATGAATGCAAATAAGCAATCCTCACTAGCAAGCTGCTTAGAAGTGTAAAATGCATAAAATTAAGATGCTGGGAGAAACGTGCATCTAATTAAGGTAGCATGTAAAGAAATGTTTAAATTCAAATTAGATACTTCAGTGGAAAGAATTACTTGTTTAATTCAAAAGGTGTTTTGTATGATTCAGGGAAGCCTTGTTCTTAGTGGTGTTCCCATATCCTTCAGAAATCAGTTTTAGGGGCTCACGCTGGCTCAGTTAGATTTTAAAATGGAGTTTAACCTAAAAGTTAGAATGCTACAACAGTATGTTCTAGTTTTAATGCCTCTAACCCAGATGGAGAGGCGGGGGTGGACATGATTTGAGAGTGAGGATGGTGGTGATGTGGCTGTTTCTGTCCCATTCACATGGAGCCCCTGTGGTACTTCCGTGTAATGGCTTCATCGAAAGCCTTGAGACACACAGGCAAGAGCCAGCCAGTGCTTCCTGGATCCAAAGATTTTCTGTGCAAGATGGGAAGGATGCAGGTGCATGCCATCAACCACCCCCTGCCATGTGGTTGCCCCCCAGGTGGACACAGTCTTGATTCTTTTGGCAGCGCAAGGCATCTTCCAGTCCTGCCTGGGGCGGAGGAAGAAAGGAATTGGCTTAGGGGTGCCTGAATGGCTTGGTCAGTTAAGCCTCCGACTCTTGATTTCAGCTCAGGTCATGATCTCGCAGTTCATGAGACTGAGCTCCATGTTGGGCTCTGTGCTGTCAGCACAGCATCCCTGCTTGGGATTCTTCCTCTCTCTGTCTCTGCCTCTCTCCCTCTCAAAATAAAAAGCCTTAAAAAACTAGAAGCCTTTGGTTTAAATAAATGGAAGAACTCTTTGCTAAGCATAAACCAACAAGGAAATTATTGAAAAGTTGAAGATCTCTGTTGAGAAGACATAAGCTATCTTATAAGAAGAGCGCTGTTCCTGCCCCCAGATGCAACAAACTAAAGGGCAGACAGAAAAACAGACAGGAAAGTAGTTCATGCTAGATTTTGAATGCTTGAGTTTGAAGCATTCTCCTAAGTCCCCTTCACATGGTAAGAGCTCTTACTTTCCACCAGATTGTGTGCTTTGACCAAGTCCTCAGACTTCAAATGCATCCATGTTTTAGCCCAGAATATCTGTTTCCTGGTTTGGATATAAAATTAGGTCATTGTTAGGAAACAATTTTGATCACATGTAATATATAAAACTCTCTCAGTCTTGGGTCTTCTCATCCAAAATTCCTCTGTCTGCATCTGACTGGGAACCAGGAGGCAAAGCTGGTACTTTTGTTCTTCATTTGGAAGGTTAGTTCTCTCTTTGAAGCAGAGGCAGAGATTCAGAAGAATCAGTGCCAATCTGTGTTTACCCTTCCCTTCTCCTTGTGCCTCAGTCCCCATCCTCACCACCGCCACTGAGCCTGGACCACATACTGAGCCACTGGGTTATGAACTGGAAAGCATCTTCTGGCTGGTCTGTTTTCAAATCTCCAACAAGTTGGTTCAAGTTCAATCTAAAGAGTCACAGTTGTGTCTTCCTTGGGCCACGGGATGTTTCTGTGTTGACCGTGGATTATACCTTCCTGTCTACTGGAGCCCTTCTTCCTCTCTCTCTCTCTCTCTGATTCCTTGGTACTTTAAGTGACAGTCTCAGCCAGTGATTGGTGCAGTGATTGCTGTATCTGCCACACCTGACACACGTAGGTGCCCACTTGGTATCATTCCTGGAAGTCCCACATTGAGCACCATCAGCATACCTCAATTCAATTCATAAACTTTCCTCCAGACAGACTTTTTCCCAGTTCTAGGTCTCTTCTGGGTAACAATCCTGTGACCTCTCCTATCTGCTCCCAAATCACTGATGCCCCAGGTGAGGCTTTAATTTTTACCTGAACTTATTACGGTAGCCTCCTACCTGCTCTCCTACCTCTCGTCATTACATACCTCCTCACTCCTTTCTTTTTTACATCATTGACCAAACTTTTTTGCTTGAAACCTAACACCTTACATCCCTGATTAAAGGCTTTTCTGATGGCCCATCATCAATGCTGGTTTGGAATGCTCTGGATTCTACCTGCCCTGCCAGCCATCTCACTCTCTTGTGCCCACAGTCTCTGCTCAGTCTGGTTGAACTACTGGACTGGTGAGGCGCCATGCCTGTGTCTATGCCTCTGCTTCTGCTTTCTCTCTGCCTGAAATGCTCCTTGTCCACTGGCATCTTCTGTGTCTGTCTGGGAGCCTCCTCTTTGGCCTCCTGCTTCTCTGGTAGTGGTTGGGGGGGGGTGTCTCTCCTCTCCCTCCTCCAGGCTTGAATTTATCATGCTCTCCTTCCTTGCACTCCAAGCCTCTGGTTCCAGCATTCATCAAACAGCATTGTAAATTGTTGCTTCCTGGCATGCCTCCATATTAGGCTGTAAGCTCCTGGGGGCAGGAACTGCACTGGCTGAGAAGGTGCCCAGGGATAAGACCAGAGCAGTGGGTCTCAAGCCGTCTGCTCTCAGAATCCCTTTACACTCTGAAAAATTATCGATGGCCCCAAAGAGGTTTTTGTTTATTTTCTGAGTAAATCTTTATTAATATTTACTGTATTTAAAAATTAAACTGAGAGATTCTAAAATTATTCCTTTAAAATCAATAGAAATAAACCTATGCTACTATAAATAATACAAGTTTATATAAAATAACTATTCTTCAACATTAAAAAAGTGAGAAGATAATCATTTTACACTTTTCGAAAGCTCATGAATGTCTGGCTCATTGAGAGAAGACAGCTGGATTCTCATAACTGCTTCTGCATTCGATCTGGTTCATTGGGTTGTTTTGTTTAAAGTCTATGAAGACAGTCCACCTTGATTGTGTTTTCTACATCCAAACTTGACAAGTGATAGTTTCTTACATGCCATTGTAATGTGAAAACTAAAACGTACAGGGATAAACTTATTATTCTGCTATTCAGAATGCCTTTTAAGTACCTAAGTCTGAATAACAGGTTTTTGTCAGTTGTTCTTTTTAAGCAAAAATGGTGTTCTGTGAAAGGAAATGACTCGCTCGGCTCACAGTTCAATCACACACATGCTTTTCCTTAAGACAGACAACATACTTTGGTGTGTAACACAACAGCTTTATGTGTACTTGGCTTCTCCTGATAAAACGTTAAAAAGATATGTACTAAGAGCTGCCTGGGTGGCTCAGTCAGTTACGCATTTGACTTCGGCTCAGGTCACTATCTTAGCCTGGAGCACGCTTCAGATTCTATGTCTCTCTTTCTCTCTGCCCTTCTCTCTCTCTCTCTCGCTCTCTCTCTCCTCTCAAAAATAAAATATTTAAATTGTTTAAAAAGGGCCAAGATTTACTAAAATTAATATTTACTGCTTCATCAAGGGTATGCCTCAGTGAAACTGGCATTTATCTTCTTTCAAGTGCTTCAAGGGCAAGAATACAATGGCCACCAGGTTTACTGGTGCTGTTGCCTTGATTGGTGCCAACCCACCAGCTGTTTTATCAGCTCCTTGCCCACTGGGTACCAAGCATGCAAATGTTAATCCAGCAAAGAAGGGAAATAATGTCTTAGTATCATTAGAAAATAGTTATGACCTCGTGGACCCTTTGAAAGGATCGTGGAGACCACCAGAGTCTACAGACCACACTTTGAACGCCATGGTCATCAGTCAGGCAGGGCTACAGAAGTTAGTCAGTGCTGTGCCAGGAAGGGTGTGAGGGGACGAGTGACGTGGTCACATTGGGACTTCGGAGTCTCTGTGGTGGCAGCAGAGTGGAGCATTTCTGGGGAGTCAGGAAGTTGAAACTGGACATTATTGCCAAAAACTAGCCAGTAAGATTGAGTAAGCCTGATATGTTTCAACATTTTTGGAGTTGTGTCGTTATTCAAATCACATTCAGTTGCATGAATGTACTAGGTTGAAGGTACTCCTGGGTGCTCTTATTTCTGCTCTGTAGGTATTAGGACAATGGGCATATATATGCACAGATCTGATAGGTAAAACTTGGATGTGTGCCCATCACTGGCTCTCTGATTATTACTTTCTGGCCCACTTTGTCGTTGTATTTTATCATCAACAGTACATTTCTTGGACTGTACACATCTATCCTGTTTCATATGTGGAAAACATTTGTTTACCATGGAGACCTCCTACTCAGTGGAAGCGTGGGAGACTCATTACTCAGTTAAAAGGTCTAGGTCAATATGATATTCAGAATAATCACAAATCATTCGAACCACGCTAGCAGTGTTTGCTTAGGACTCCATTCAGGAGCCCTGCCTCTCCGTTGATTTCTTTAAAAATACTAAGTAGAAGACAATGAATCTTCAAACTCAGCTGATTCCATTGTGATTGATCTGAGGCAATTTTTAAGGTAATTGATGATATTGCCTTAGTTGAGTCTGTTAGTGCAAATAATTATTAATCAATATGCTCTCAGCCCTTACTTCAGAAGATAATTCTAACACATGATTTATTCTGAACATTTCAATTGAGCTACCTTTACAAAAGGAAAATCAATTGGCGAGTGGTCTAAAGCACTTTAATTATCTGCAGCTCCGTATTCCTTTCTTAGCTGTATTTACCCAGGTAACTGGCTGTCCCATTCTGCCAAGGGGTGACGGGAAGTTGTTCATTGCCATGGTACAAAGATAATATATGGTTCATCTATGACTGGCTATGTTGATTTAAAGTGATTTAGTTAAATATCTTACAAACAAAGCATGTGGCTTTAGTTTGGAGAGTATAGTTAGCATTGCCCTGGAAAAAGAAGGAACATACTGTTAATTTCCATTCAGTTGGAAAGCAGTTTACTATTGCGGATAGTGAATGTCGTGAGTCAATTTCCCCTGCCAACATGGGGAGGTCAGAATCACTGAAAGGACATCAAGGTGTGAAGCATTTCAGGGGCAAGGCTTATAGTTGCAGTTTTTGTTGCAGTTTTTGAAGATTCTTTGTAGCTTTCTTATGCTAAGGCTTTCCAACCTGGGATTTGTTGTTTTGTTGCCCTTTCGGGCAATGTCCTGATGAATGTTGTGGTTTGCTGTTTTCTTCTGTGAGAAGAGATGCAGAAGAAAATAATCAGCACCAGGAATGAGCTTGCCTTTGTTCCCCAGTAGAGCTTCCAAGCATCTGTTTTTGTTGTACTTGTGGAGGGTACAGGAATGTGTGGGCCTTGGCCTGGGACTTTAAGACATGATTATAACAGATGGGAATTTTAAACGACAGTTCCCTGAATTGTCATTGTAGAAGCCCTTCAACTAACATTGAGATGCTGTGCTATGCCTCTTGCCCAATGTGGTGCCTCTTGCTGTTGTTGTAGCACATCCAAATGGCAAAATGTTAAGGTGTTCAGCAGTGTTTTCAAGGCCAGCTCTTTAACTGCCTCCATTCACAGGACACCCAAAGCCTGGGCCCAAGACTTCCCACACCGACAAACTGAAACCCCAACTCCTTGTCAACAACCGACCCAGTGTCCTGTCTCCAGAAGGTCATGTTCTTAAGCATTGAATCGAGTTCATACTATCAGTTAAGCAGTGGGAGAGAGGAAAGTGAGTTTGAAAAGGACATGGGTTTTATTCAGGAGCTAGTTCAGTCATTCTTGGAATGTCTGGCTTCAAATTAGTGCTACGGGGAAGACCAAGAAAAATGAAGTCCTGCCTCTGTCCATAGGCCGTTGCAGCCCCGTTGGGAAAGGTTGGAGTGAAGAGATGAGACATCAGACAGTAGGAACACAGCAGGGAAGGGGCTGGCCCCAGAAGGGCTGAGGGGGTGAGGGAGAGTGGCAAAGTCCTAAACACCCAGAAAAGAGGAAGGAGAGGATGATGGGTCATGGACTCCCCATCTACAAGGACCCTCAAGGCAGTCTCTGTTCATACCCTCCTCCACCGCTTCACTCAGTGCTCTCTGGGAACATGAGCTCATTCTTGGCTGGCGAGAGGGAAACTGAGGCATAAAATCTGAGGTCAGCCATGGTCTCTGTGATGACTTCTTTCAGAAGGACTCTCAGACTAGCTGTCCAGGGGACCTTATGACAGTGAGGTATGACTGAGTGTCACAACAGTTATGGGACTCTCAGCTCATAGTCAACTTGTACATGCAAGTCCCAGTGTTTGGAGACATTTCTGACTGGGGGCACTCTGGAAGCTGGCTGGTTTCTAAGTTGTGTCACCTGTACTTGAACCTTTGTCTCGTACACTCCTCCTGCATTTCTTCTCTCTCTTTTCTCACATCCTTGCCATCTCTCTCTTGCCCATCCTTGGAATTAGTGTGTGCAGGCTAACCCTTCTCCATTTCTTGGCAGCATCCTGGCCTCAAGTTCAGGATGTGCACCTTGACTGTCTGTGCACTCTTAGGCAGTCACCCAGTGCCTTGGGGCAGTTTTCCTATCTGTAAAAGGGGTACAGTACTTCACTCATGGGGTTGCTGTAAGCATTAAATGAGATATTAAAGCACTTTCTAAACTGGAAAACTATTATATGATACATAATGTATATGCACATATGTATACATGTGATATAATATGTAAGGTGTCATTTTACTTTTCAGTTCTATTATTCCTCCTTACCTGCTGCCTGCCTGGGGCTTTGTCTGTGTTCCCTGTAGCTGTTCTAATTCCGAGATGAAGCCCTGCATAGAAGTTGTAGCCCTTGCTCACCCTGTCCCCTTCCTACCAAAGTTCTGTCCCAGAGCAGAAATGTGAGAGGTAAAAAACATCCTGCAAACAAATGCCATGTCTGTATTACATGAATAGTTCAATAAATATCCAGAAAATGAAGGAATTACTTGAAATGATTTCTCCTTTCTTTTCCTTTCATGTTTTGTTTTTGTTTCTGTATTTAATATACAAGAAGACTAATTTAAAGCTGTTTCTCTTTCTTCTAAATGTGTTTGGAGATCTTTTTGACAGCGTCGCTCCCAATATTGTGTAATACTAATGATGTGATATGAAAGACCATGCTCTTTAGTACAAAGAAATGGAATTCTCAACGACCAATAAAAGTTGCCAAAGGTATTTGCGGATCAGGACCCAGGGTAATGCTTACATAACCTCCAACTGTTTTCCCGGGTTTAAAGTGAAAATAACAGAGATAAAGGCAGACATCACATGTGTAAATGTGATATACTAATAGCTCATCCAATCTACATTAACAAAATAAACCAGGATTTTAGGTCCTAAAAGTGATAGCCATGGTGTCGAATGTCCTGTTCCCGTTCATTCCCAAGGAGGGGGCTGTGACAGGTGAAACACAGCATTTGTTTAAACAGAACAGGGGAAGACTGCAAAACATTCAAGGGCAGGAAGCGGCAATAAATACTATATGCAGTTGGAGCAGCAGGAGACCCTGAGGTGAGCAGAATGTAATCACTCAAAGTGGTGTTCAGCCAGGGCCTCCAGGGTCCCACCAAGGGACACAGTGAACTTTCTAAAAAGTCAAGACCTCTGTCTTATCTCCTTCCAAAGATGAGAAAGTGAGATGTGAAACTCCTTTCTGGAGGTGAGATTGGTTTTAATGATAGGTTCTGATCTCTTTTGCAGGCTTTGAGCAGAAGAACCAAGAGTCCAAAAATAGCTCATTGAAAGAAAAAAAAAACAAACCCCCACAACCGCAGGGCCTGGAACACAGGCTGACGTGCAGGCATGGCGATCTGGGTTGTAAATCGACAGTCCCTTTAACGTAAAAGACCTAGTTAAGGAGACTTTGGTTTTCTTATAAGGCATGAATAAGTGCTCTGGGCAGTCTGCCCCTTTAGAGAACAGAATAATGCTAATAATTTGCATTTATATAATACCCCTTGGCTTGTGGATCTACAAGCACTTTGCAAACATTAATTAATTCTCTAAGCCCCCTGTGAGCCAGGGGGGTGCCATCGGTAACTAATCATGAAGGAGGGCCAGTGATTCTTGCCAGAGTGGATATGCAAGTTAGAGAACACTGTGGGCTTGGGAGCTGAGAAGGTGGAGTGGAATTTTTATGAGGAAGAACAACAAAGGTAGAATGTTGATCAGTCTGTGTGTGGGAAATAAACCTGGATATTATGACTGTGGATGGAGGTCTATCAACAAGAGTTTGGTTTCTCTCGTGTGATTCCAGGCATTTGTGGTGAAGCAGGCTCTGACTGCTTGGCCTCCTGCTGTGCCCTCTTCATTTCCATAGCTCTGCTTGTACTAGGTTTGAAAGCCCAGAGGAGAGATCAGGGCTCAGTTCACCTGTGCCCAGCAGATGAGAACATGCAGCAACTGGAACATACTGGAAGTCAGTACTTCTAGAGCTATACGAATAGCCAGTTCAGATTGATTGATTGATTCACTCAATCACTACTTTATTTGATAAACATGTGTTTTTGAATTTTTGTTCCCTGTTAGATATTGGGATTATCCCCAAGGACTTGTATAAGGGAAACACAGCTCCCTGTCCATGGTCTAGAAGCTCAGTGCTATTTTCTCTATTCTCGCCATGGCATGTAAATATTTTCATTTCCCCAGTTTGCTTATTTGACATAGATGTTAGGATCATTGGAATGTTTCTGCAATTTGGATGTAATTTACCAATAAACATTATGTACTTGAATTTCTTATGAGAAAGACACTATGCATAGAAGATAGTGATGATGTGTCATGAAATAACCTATTGATGTGTATGGTTAAATTTCATTACTTGTGACCTCTTTGAGCACCTGTTGGAAATTGTGAAAAGTTCACATTGTAGTCTTTTTTAAAAAAGAAATGTAGCAGTTTTCTTTTCCTTTTTTTTTTTTTTTTTAATGAGTAGTTTGAAGCTAGCCAACAAAGTGCTGCTTGTCAGTGACACTTAAGAGGTTTGCGTGTCCTGAGTAGACCAAATGTGTTTGTGACTTTGTGGCCTGTATTACCTGGAGCAGATGGGTACTTTTGAAGTGCTAGGAATTGGTTAGAGCACTTGTTTCCTAGAATAGATTCCCACTGTTTGAGATTTTCATAAAATGCAAATCATTTGTATAAATGCCCTTTATAGATTAGTGCAAATGCCACCTTCAGTCTGGCTTTTTCCAACTTATAAGAATTAGTGGAATATGCATTATTGCAAAGGATTCTGTGTCTCTACTAAGGTGTAAGTCAGATGAAATATGATTATTTCAGGGGCGCCTGGGTGGCTTAGTCGGTTAAGCGTCTGACTTTCGCTTAGGTCATGATCTCGCGGTTCGTGGGTTCAGGCCCCGCGTCGGGCTCTGTGCTGACTGCCAGCTCAGAGCCTGGAGCCTGTTTCAGTCTGTGACTCCCTCTCTCTCTGACCCTCCCCTGCTCACACTGTCTCTCTCTCTCTCTCCTAGAAATAAATAAAACATTTAAAAAAAAAAAAGAAATATGATTATTTCAGGGGGAGGTAGGTTAAATCATTTTTATGTTACCTTCCAGTTAACTAGTACAGAGGGAGAATATTATTAGGAGTAAAAATGTATATATATTCTTCAAGTAGTTTGAGCTCTAGAAAAAGAATGAGATGATGCTATTGCTCCCAACATCCTTGCAGGAGCTGGCTGTCAGGACAGCAACACAGAAGTGGACTCAGGAAGGGGAGAGCTATGGTGTGTGTGAAAGATCAAACACTCCAGAGCTGGGATTTCTCCCAGCAAGACATACACTTTCTTCCAGGCTGTTGCCAGCTGGTTTTTGCTGTGCGGTAGTGTTAAGCTTTACAGATTGAAAACATCTGGCTTTTCATCAGCCGTGTGTACTCAGAAGGAGAGTAGTGTTAGCTGAAGTAAATTCACCAAATTCTTATCTGACACATTGAGTTGACCCTAATGTGATAAGTTGGGGCAACTTCTGAGGATGAATCTTGTTTCCAACTGTGCAACTTTTCTCTCCTTAACCTGCTTCTGGAAGAATCCTGGCTTTAAAATTTGGAGTCTGTGCCTCTATTTGAGGCTTTCAAATGCAGTGTCAGTCCTGAGTTCTGAAAGTACCCAGAGTCATTTGCATAGAGGTCAAACACGATGTTTCCTGTAGGAACTTCCTGAGTTATGAAGTTTTAGAGCAATCCCTTGTAACCAGATGTCAGCAGGTTCCAAAAAGATGACTTGTTACCTGTTGCTGTTAGGAGCAGTCGACTTCTGGTGTTAACTGATTTCTGAAGCAATAATGGGAAGAAAATCTGTAGATGGTAGGAAAGTTTGCATTTATCTACTGGATACGTACTGACAAACAAGAACAAATTAAGGTGATGGACTTTGGTTGTATTGACCTTTTGAAAGCAATGTATTTCTTCTGCATGAAGAAGAGGTGGGGAAATGGTGAGGTGCTCAGTCCGGATCTGTCTCTGAATTTAAGCAGACCATTGTTTTTAACTTTTTAAATGGACATTGTACAGATGTGTTTTTTCGAAGAGCGATACACAAACCAAACGTTTGTTAATTGGATCATGGCTTCCCGCTGAGTTAAGACTTCAGAGCTGACTGATCAGTGTTTATAATTGGTTGCTCTTGTCATTGGTCTTACTGCTTTAGCTTGAAGTGTCTCAAGAAGTTAATGACCTGTTAAAACAAAATCCACTAGAGAAAGTTCTTGAAAGAGACTGGTAAAAGCCAGGAGTATTTATATTGTGTCAGGAGTAACACCAGTTGTGTGTCAGGTGTATGTATGTATGTGTATGTGTGTATTATATGTATATTACATATATTATAATATTGCCTTTTCCCTTGGACTTAGTCTTCCCCTTTCATAAACTTTGAATATGGGTGTGTATTATATATATATTATATTATATATGTATGTAATATCAGCACAATAATCCTATCAAGATGGCAGCAATTACCTCATTTGACATAGAGGCTCAGAGAGGCTGGCCCAGGTCACACAGCAAGTACATCCCTGTGTTAGTTGCCTCCCTGATGACCAAAAATATATTACAGCCTAGGTAATAATCTTGGATAATTCAGCCTAGCCTCCCTCCTCCAAATTTAAAGAGCTCAGGAGAAGAAAGGAAGTTAATAATCTTGAGGATACAGAGCAAAGCATCAAGCACTGAGCTGAACTGTCTTCTCCTTGCTAATGATGCTGCTGTCATAGAGGATTGTCTTTTGTTCCATGTACACATTTGTCATTGCCCCAGGACCTTTGCATTTGCTCTTTCTTCTGTCTGCCCTTCTGTTTCCACAAATCACCATGTAATGTATTTTTTGTCGTTTAGAACTCAACTTTCTCCTCTTGCGAGAGCCCACACTGTCTGACCACACTCACTTAACAAAATTGCACCTCAAGCACTCAAGAGAGAATCTACTCCCTGTAGATGCTGAGAACTACCCTTCCTCATTTCCCTACCTGCCTAAGTTACTGGCATTCTGTATCATGAAGGAATTTTAAGCAGTCTGGTTAAAACATGACATCTCCCCTGCATGCGTGCCTGTTCTCCTCTTACACATTCCTAAAGGAAGCAGTTGAAAAACAGGCTTATTAAAAATATAATGTGGTTCTGTTTCAGGGATATTGTAATTATTTTCGTTGCTTTTTGCCTTGGACTTAGTCTTCCCCTTTCATAAACTTGAATATGGGTTTTGTGTCAGAGTGCTGGGTTAGAATTAGATAACAGCTACAAGATAATTTCATTTAGGACCGCTGTAGCCAAGCATATGGTATTTGGTAGGAGTTAGTGAAGAAAGTCAAGTTACGTTAGGAAGAAATGAGTTCTGAATTTCGTTTCAGTCTGGGGACATTTATTTATCTTGGATTGTTACAGAGATTTTCTGGATTGTTTTTCTATAATTACCTTGATTAATATTTAAGTGGTGTGTTTACATTTTGAGTTGATTTATATGAAGCTTTGCGTTTCCTCCACCGAAACACTCTGGGTTCTCATGTTACCACATTGATAGAAACCATTCTCTCTGCTCCTTGCCTTCCGCTTTCAGAGGCTTTCTCATGTTGAAGAATGGCAGCGTATGCACACATATTTTGTGACACAGCAGTAGTCACACAGCCAGAATGTTCCACCAGAGGGCTATCCTTCCAGATCTCCATGCTATTTATAGATACCTCTACTTAGGGCCTCTGTGACCTGCAGTAAATTTGAAAATACGGTCCCTAAACTATGTGGTGTGTGCATGCATACTTGCTGAAAATGAGTTTCCTGCGTGTTATTTCTGTGTTAGAAGAAATAGCAGCCTCTTTTCTCCTCTTCTTCGTGTTTTTCCTTGCATTCTCTCTTCTCCACTTCCTGGGGGAGGTGAGGCCTGCGGGCAGGGCCGGTGTATTTGCCTGACTGGGTAAACTTGGCAGAGGCTACAGGCCATTGCCCCGCTTCAGGAACCCCGTAGCAAGTCCTGCCCCCACTGCCTCTTTCCCTTTACATCCTCACCCAACCATTTGTCTTCTTTGACCCTCCATTCAGTCATTAGTAGAATAACGGCAATGATGTAGTCAGTTCTTGTTAAAATTTCAAAAGCACTGTAGCTGCTGATGCTGTGCAAAGCATGGAAAGTTAAAATTATTATATCCATTATCACCAAGCCATATTTTCCCTTCATTGTACCACAAAGTATTCTCTTTTGGTTTGGCTAACGTTCATCTCTTTGTAAACCCCGACCCCTGTGCCTCAAGGTCTAACATTTCATGATGAGTGTAGACAGAGGCAGGGCCAGTCCATTCTATGCTGTGATTGCAGATAAGTCAGTAGAAGCCATAGTTAAGGAGGAGCTGTGAGGGTTTTTTTTTTCTTTTGTTTTATTGTTTTCTGGATTTTTTTGTTTATTTTTGAGAGAGAAAGAGCAGGCACATGCACTAACGTGTAAGTGGGGGAGAGGCAGAGAGAGGGAGATAGAGAATCCAAGGTGGGTCTGCACTGACAGCAGAGAACCTGAGATGGGACTTAAATTCATGACCGTGAAACCATGACCTGAGCCTATGTCAGATGCTCAACCGACCGAGCCACCCACGTGCCCCTGTGAGGTTTCAATTCTGCTTTTCCTTAGGAGAAATTCTCACAGTGAAGGTCAGTGCTTGTGAAGCATGCTATCTCATGGATTTTATTTTTTTGCAGAGAGGTTAAAATTCATTATCTTGTTAAAAAGAAAAGAAATGTTGGCACTTATGCCTTCGTGGTCTGGTGGAAAGTACGCTGTGGCCTGTTGACTGAGCTGACTTGTTCCCTGGAACGCCTTGACTTAATCTCCCCTTTTGCTAGTGAATTCTTAGGATTTCCATTTGCTGAACTTGAATTTATGAATAAAAGAAACCAACTTTCCTATCGTCCCTTTATGAGAGAAGGCTTGGCTTATTCACAATGCATCTTTTATCTCCTCGTCTCGGTAAATGCACAAATTCAGAGATTCGCAGTCAAAAATGCATTGTTCTAATTAGGTCACTAATTTTATTTATGTTATTTTGTATTGCAAAGTCAGTAGAAACTGGTTTTGCAGTTATTGGTCTGTATAGTTTAGGTTATGTTTTGTAATATTAGTTCATCCCAGGACCAGGGATAGTAACGTGTGTAAATAACTTGATGAGGTCAGAAGCACTTGACGAAAGAATGGCTGAAGGCTAGAAATTCCCACCAGGAAAAAGAAACGCGGTGTGCAGCAGATTGAGGGGCGAGGGCCAAGGAAGCGAGAACTCCCTCTTTCTGGTGTCGCTCTGTTAAGTGCAAGGGCGGATGTCGCAGGATCTTTAAAGCGGCTGTGATGTTCCCGAGACTGGTGCAGGCTTCCCGCCCTTTCAAGGGAACTCCTTGATCATGCATTCGACTAAATCCAGGCAGTTGGAAAGCGGTTCTTGTGTTCTAATTGCTCAGTGGGCTGAAGTCTGGGGACAATAAGTGGATATCAGGGAAGGGTCAGGCTTGAAAGCTGGCAACCCAGTGAGCAGACCAAACGGGAGAGAATGAAGGATGGCTTCTTCTTTCTTCTTCTTCTTCTTCTTCTTTTTCTTCTTTTTTAAATTATTTTGTCTAAGATAGAGGTTTTCTTTCTTCAACATTTTGAAATCTGATTGATGAATACGTGCAGTGTTTGTCTTCTCTTTTTTCTTATTTCATCAGATCATGAATGAAAAGCCCAGCTCTAAAGGAGGTTGAGACCAAGTATGCTCCCCCATAAAGAATAAGAGCACAGGGCTGCCTGGGGAGGTGGGGGAGTAGACAAGGTCCAGGGTCAGACAGTGCACATCACCGCTGTTGTCTCCTGCCACATCCTTCAACCTCTGCTCTGCCAGGGGCAATTTTAAATATTTGTTGTGTTTTTTTAAATAGTACAAGTCCTTTTGCTGCTTTCTTGTCTTGAGCACACCTATGTATACTAACCTTGGATTTTAAGATCACGACCTTGATAATAAAAGCTAAGAGTGACATGGGCTTGTTTCAAAGCCACTCCAACTGGGACGGGGTTTTGACAGCGAAAAACAACCTTGATTGTGCACAATTGCAAATCACTTCCCACTGACAATCTTGTAACCAGGGAAAGCCCTGTGAATTCAGTTCCTTTGTCACTTAGGGTTTTATGATTGGCTGACTTTCATCCCTCTGTCAGGGCTTACTAACCCTTTGCAAACTCCTTTGTTTTGTTTTGGTTTGGTTTTGGTTTTTAATTGCAGTCATTTCCGAATCTGATTGCGCCAGCCTCTGCAGCACCTAAGTCCCTTACCCCAGAAATCCAGGCCCCTTCCAAGGCTTTTCCTGGTGTGTAAGAGAGTGATTGACAAGCCTGAGAGGAGGTGGGGGTGGGGGTTGCAGTAACGGGTACAGGTGGCAAGAGCTGCCCCAGAGACAAACCACAACACCACTGGGCCCATTATTTTGGTTGGAAATACGTAAGAAAACCTTTCCTCAAAGTGGAAACAATAAACAAATTATCCACTTCCACAATCAGCTAATTGAGGCTGTCTCTCAATAAACAAGTGGATTTCCTGCTAACAAGCACTTTTATGAACTTAATCGCCAGTGCTTTTCTGCTTTTCTGCCCTTCCCCCAAGTTATTTACACTCACTAAACTTTTTCTTAATAACATTATGTATTAGTGATACTTAATGTTCCTAGTTTTGCATCCTCTTGGCATAAAAGTCTGTGGTTGCCATTTGATTGCCTCGTGCATTTTTTAATTGGAATTAAAATGAAATCAATTCAACTCTTTTTATTTTCCTGGCACTAATAAATTAAGGAAGGGAAGTGGCAGCCACTGAAGTCCATATGCACACAAGACCTTTTAGGACACCAAGTCATTTTAGGAGCATGGAAAGAGCGTCCTTTTTTATAATAACACCTTAGTTTAAAATCCTGCCAAATAGATCACTTTTGTCCAAAAACATGAAATAAAGTTTCAGAGAGACATATTTGTTAGGTATTTGGATCACATACTGTGTATTTGTGGATTGTTCTCAACAAGTGTATGAAGGATGCTCAGTAACTGAAATCACCATTTGAAAATTATCTTAATGCAGGGAGAGGAAGAGAACAGTGTAAGTATGAAGAATAGAGTAGCTTAAACACATGTTTTCTGTTTAACATACGGGGATTTAAATGAATTGACACATGGGGATTTAACACTTAAATTGTTAATATAATTTTACTTTAAGATTCTCAATCATCCCATAAAATTGATTGTTTTAAATTCCCTTTCTTATATCTCCTGTATTATTCACTCTATATTACCTTCTAATACAAGGGAAAGTAGTAGCTTTATTAGGCTTTTTAAAATCCAGAGCGTTCATTTATTATAAATTGATACTTGGATATCTAAATAAAATATCCCATTTCTTGCCTGAGGAATATCTTTCCCCAAGTGAAAATATATTTTATTTTATGTGATTGTGCTGATAAAATTGCTTAGTGCACTTTTTGAATCAAAAATTCATGTAGACGATTTAAATGTGCAAGTTTATGATCAAGTCTCTGGGGGCCCCTGCACTGGCATATGGAAGCATATTTAAGTTTGTTTTTAATTTCCTTTACAGCTGGCATGGTTTCTTTTGGTTCAGACACAATGCACATCCACTCGCATGCACGCGTGCGAGGGCACACAGAACCCCCCGCCAGCAGAAAGCATCAGCAGGGCTTTTCCAGGTTATTAGGGCAATTTTCTGAATGAGCTGCAAAACTGAATTTAATATCTTTCTTTAGAGTCATCAAGGACCAGAATCCATCATCTGCCAGCCCTGCTTGATGCTTAGCCCTCCATGAAGTTCATGTGGATTTTGTATATGCAAGGATGCATGGTTGGGGGGAGCAAGCAATTCTTTTTGACCATGTGCTGTTAAATCCCATAACAACACATGCTCTGATCCGTTAGTCCTCATCAGCTAAGGGGATGCAACCAGATTGATATTTTTAATAATGATGTTGATAATAACTTTACCATTTATAGATACTGGGAACCCCAGCATCAAATTAAGCATTTGTATTATTTTTTAAATATGATGAATTTTAAATTAATCTTAAAGTGAATTTGCATTATAAATAAAATAAAATGCTTTAAATTAGTGCCATTCTTTTCTGTGACAACTGAAAAGGTAGCTCTGTATTATCAAGGTCATTCCTTTTTTCTCAATAAAGTTGTACACAAAATTTTAGTAAATGAAACTATTCAAAACAATTTTACTTTATTAGTAAGCATTTTGTTTTAAGGTCAGAAGTACTTCTGTATTCCTAAAATTAATTAGATTAACGTTTATATGTTCTTAAATTAACATTTATATGTTCTTAAAATTAATCATTGCGAATACTGAGTCATATCTGTAGAATCTTAGGATTCTGAGAAACATTGTTTGAAAAACATCCACCTACTGAATGGTATCCAAATTCTTTGATATGATAAGGTTTTTTACTTTAACCATCAACTAAGTCTCTACCTGATGTTGTCCATTTTGTTGCAGCCACATGGGTTGACTCCCTGTGTCCTGAGCCTCTGGGTTTCATAACTACACACGCGCAGTCTGGACTCCTATTCCTCCTCTCTTTCTTTACACATTTTTCTTGACCTTCAGGACACAGCTCAAGCTCTCCTTTTTTATAATTAATACCATTTCATAACATGTCTTGTATTAATATTCTTGACTCTGTAAAGCGATATAACTGTTTATATATGTATGTGTTGTCTTCCCATCATGATTGCAAATCTCCTTTGCTTAGAAAATAAGAAAAAAGACGTGGCACTCTCCCCAAACTTAACCTAGCATAGTGCCAAGCATGTACTCGCTGCTCAACTAATATTTGAGGGAGGAGTTTGTGACAGTCATTTCTTCCAAAAAATCCATTTTGAGTTGTCCTACTTGAATAGATAGCACGAGGGTATTTATATTTGGGCCTGTGTAATCTGGCCTCCATTCCCCTAGAGACCTTTATTATGCTTGGTGACATACTTGATATAGAGATCTAATGGTGCATCCACCCCGCCAATGCCCCAGATGACATTGCTTCCAGAACCAACCATATGTAATGTGTTGATGGGAGGAAATCCTTCCTGTCCTGGCCAGAGAGGATCAGCAGAATCTCTGTGCTGCTCCTTCATGATGGGAGCTTATGACCTTGGGGCTTTGGCTGCAGAGGAACTCAGTGCAGGGATGAGAGCTGACAGCTAGGATTCGGTGGGCCATGCCAACTCGCTGCCCATTGTCTTCTGCCGTGCCAAAGACCTTCCTATATTCGGAGCCCAGGTGCTCTAATGTGGAGAACGAAGAACAGTGACCCAGTGGCTCCTTTAGCGGCAGAGTGTGTGAGTGGGTTTTCCAGAACCTGGGAATGACCTTGCCCTTAGAGAGCCAGCTAAATATATGCCTTCCTGCTAGGAGAGGGAGAATAATGGTTTGGAAGTTGGAGGGTTTGATAAACACTTTTCTTAGCTTTTCCATTGTGGTGGTATGTGTGTGGTATACATAAAAGTAAGCTGCTTCTCTGCTAAGTTTACCCAAGAGGAAAATGATAACATTCTTCATCTTAACAAGTTTCCTGTAAAGCTGCATATATGAAAAATGGGCCCATTCAACCCCTAGGGGAGGAAAGAAGTTACAAATTTTTCATCAAGCTTTGTGGATAAGTATTGAATGTTTTCTCAGAACATCGGATGTTTCCTTACCCACCTCCAACATCTATCCTCTGCCTTCAACCCCTACCTCCAGTTGACAAATAGAACTGGATTTATTACAACATGAACAGCATGAATTCCAACATTGTGGAGATGGGTATGGCGACTGGCCTTGAAAAAGTGTAAGCTGAGGTTTGCCAGTACTCTAGATGGTTATAAAGGATGTGAAATTTGTTTCATAGTCGACTGAGAAAGCATGTTGAGGGACTTTGGGGTACTCAGAAAGGAAAAAGGCCACACCCTCACAAAGATTAAAATCTCCTTGTGAAAATAAGGCATCCATATGTGCAAGATTAATGCGTGCAAAAGGGCTAGATGATTCCTTACTAATTAGCCATATGGTAAACAAAAAAGTGCTTGAATTCAAAACAGGCCATATCTCTGATGTCTGAAGTGATTTGGAAGATTTTATGAAAGGATTCCCAGTTGGAATAGGATACAAAGTAGTAGCAGAGCTGGTAATGATGAATATTTACTGTTTCTTATTTGTTTTCTCATTGTTCACGTGTAATAATGAATACATTACTCATTACTTCTAATCAGTGGATATTGTTATGTAAATTTCACAGCAATTATCTATACCTTTTTAGCAGCATGTTTTAATTCCCATTTATGTAATTTCACTTGAATATTTATTTATCACCAAACAAATAGGAATCTCTGGAAGCTCAGAGATATGTAATATAGTATAAAATGACTTGTGTGGTGAGTGGTGACACGCAGCATGGGTGACCCAAGTTCTTGCTACTCAAATGTGGTCTGTGGACCCATAGCACAGGCATCAGCTGGGAGCTTGTCATACGTGCAGAAATTTAGGCCCCACCTAAGACGTGCTGAACCAGAATCTGCATTTTCCCAGATCCCCAAATAATACACATGCACATTCAATGGTAGGAATCACTTTTCTCAGTTATTCTTACTAAGCATTTAGTGTTCCATTCTCATCTAATTCTGTTGGAGCTTGTTACAAGATTGTGAAGGTCGTGTTTAACTGCTCTATACATAATTTTCTCTGAGTGTGACACATGACTTGATAGAACAAAGTTTTGTAGTCTTATGGATGAATGATCCTGGCCATAGCTCTAAGTTAAGTGAATACCTCAACTATTTTCCCAGCACTTGGAGTCTTTCAAAACTCAAACCATGTTTTGAAAAACACCATTTTCCTTTTTGTATCTAAGTCCATATGAATTCAATTTTGTGGGAAATTTAAGCCACATGTTTCTGATTCATTTACACTTAACCCTTGAGAAGGTTGTGTTACAACAGCAATTGCCTGTCCAAAAAATCTCAGTCTTTTAGTAAATCCTTCATATGGGTAGAGAGATGGGGAAAAGAGAAATGGGGAGAAAGCAGTAGAAAGACCCCAGAGAAGTCGGGGTTTGGGTTCAGCACTCTGAACCTGGAGGAGGATCTGTGCAGATTCCAGGCATGGACAGCTTCCGTTTTGTACATCTTTGGCAGGGGAAAGGAGGGATAACTGTGCGGTCTTGAGTCCTGCAAGGAAACAGGGACATGTGTATGTCATGCAGCATAGACAGAATCCATGTTTTTACTAACCATTCCTTAACATTTTCTCTCCCTTTCTTCTACAAATTGCATTCACAGCACTTTGTGAGATTTCTGTGTTCTGACCCCCGCAGACTTTGTCTGTATTTAGTGTTAGCCAACCTCTTAGTGACACTAACAAAGGATAAGAGGACAAAGTGCTACCCATAGTTGCTGGGAAAGCCTCCATGGGTGAGGGGATTAAAAAGGCAACATTTACTTCAAGTATTATAGTTTGAGCTGATGTATAACCAGAGAATCTTGAAGATTCATTAAGCTTCTTTTTGCTTCTTGGTAAAGCTTGCCTTCTAGCCTTGTTGACTCCTATTCATTGTGACACCTTTTTTTTGATTGCTGGATAGTATGTATAAATGCATGTGTACACATGAGAATATATGTCATGAATAAAGAGTGAGTGTTTACAGTGGGAGAAAACAATGATCAAATGAATCATGTTTTCTATTTAGACCTCTGTCCCTACATTTAGTGAGTTTGTTTAGATAAGAAGACTTGGCTTGATTACGGTTTTTAATGGCCATTGATAAACGAAGGAGCATTTGAATTCCATGTCTAACACATTATTCCTGGGAACCAGTAAATACATATTCATATGACAGATGCTCTAATCAAGGCTGAAGGTCTTACTTAAATATTTTAAAAAGCAACCTTGGCACCAGAAGGCAAAGCGAATGCTAGCCAAGATGGTGATTTTGCCAGCTTCCCCATTGCTGTAGGCATTCACATGATCATCTTTTGTTGTGGCATGTAATGCCTTCAAACATGCCATGCCCTTTTTCTGGAAAGAAAGCTTTTCTCCTCTGTCATCAGCTGCCTGACTCTGTCCTTCCAGGGTCCCCCAACATTAGTCCATGAGCCTCCCCTTGCCCTCTGTCTCAGGCAGCAGCCACCATCTGTGCTTCCCACATATCCTGGGCTTACCCCTACCTAACATTTGTGATTCTGGTGTATAATTAACTGTTTCTGTGCCTGTCTTCCCCAGGGCAAGGACTATGCCTTCTGTACCGCTAGGCCCAGCACCTACAGCAAAGTAAATACTCAGTAAGGTTGTTGAATGTATAAACCTGTGACTCAAGCAGTGTCTGAAACTAGCTCTTAAATGCTAAACACCTTCTAGTGATGCCCAGCTTAAAATCTGAGCTTGTGGATTGAATTTGTTAAACATTCTGCAAATGAATCTAGTGTTGTCAATTCATGTCACAGGGAAGCCAAACCTTGCTTCTCTGAATATTGTCTGGGCTCCTCTCCACCTTGCCCAAACCCACAGTGGGTTGAGGAGGCTGTGTCAAGGAATATGGTGGCTCACTATAGCCATCATGAGTAGAAAAAGAACCCCAAGCAGATGTCTCCAAAGGGCCTTTGTTCAGTCATTGGAAGGCAATGCTGTGTGGTTTCCATTAGATCGATATGCTCCATACCTCACTCTATTCTTTAGGTTGTTGAAAACACATCCCAGTTTTAAAGACTTTCACAGATGACATTTTCACAGTTTCCTTCTGTAACCTATTCCATTATTTGTTTAATAAGTCTCGCTGTCAGAAATGTATTCTTTTGCTCTAATCTAAATCCCAAAATGCCCATTTTCCTCCATTTGGTCCCCAGTAGAGAGGGGGAACAGCTGGCCATCTCAAAGTGTTCTCTATCCATCCCTTGGATCATGTATCATCTCCTTAGGGTTTCCAAAAGTTTCTCATTATATTTGTGAGTAAAAATAAAACTTCAACTTTCAACTCCTGAGTTTATCACCAGAGTATCCAGCTTCCTTTGTCACCTCCCACTCTCCTCTGGGTCTTCACCCATGCTGTGTTCTGTGTCCTTCTGTGACCATCATGGGAAACCAGACTTATTCCTGCACTCTGTTCTGCATTTGATCTTCTTCCGTGGTTGTAGGCTTCTTGAAAGCAAAGATTGCATGGCTCTTCTTTGCATTGTCTGCAATGTCTCGTATGTAGAAATAGAATTTTCAGCAGCTGCTCTTTTCTTTGACGTACCTTACCCTAGCTTGTCTGAAATTGATCAGAACATGTAGCTGGTGAAGTTAATTCTGACCCATAGGAAAAAGTCTGTATACAGCAGAGGCATTTTAGAAAGAGAAGCTCAGCACCAAAATTTAATGTGAAAAGCACAATGTGGAACAGAGAAGATTCTGCAGCATATATACATTTCAGAGTCTTTTATTCATCGACAAGGCAGCAGACATTTCTAGATAGCACTAAAGCATGTTCTGTGAAGTGCATTTCATGATGCAATCCAATATAGAAAGTGGATTTGTCGGTACTACAGATAATTAGGATAACAGTAACACCAATAATTACTGTGAAAGGATTTTGGATGGCATAATGAATGCCCTCAAACTAGTTAGGAATTCTTGGATGAAAGAAGATACAGAAGCAGGAGTTTGGGTGTTGAAAAGACAAAAGCAAACTGTGCCTGAAATATGTTACCAAACATCATGTTTTATGAGCACAGAGTGGCAAAACATCAGGACACAGCTGTTGATTTGAGATGCTCTTTTCAGAGCCAGGGACCCCTGTGCAGGGAAGAGCCTGTCAGGAAAATCAGAGTGAAGCACATCACCCTTGTGATGACTTACCAAATTGTATGCCTGTCCTGGAGATCTCCCCTGATGTCCTAGGAAGTGTTTGGCTAAGTGGAACCACATAGCTATGTGTGGGCCTGAATATTTAAGATCAAAACCATGCTTTGGCAAGATTTGTTGATGTAACCCAAAAACATACTCTCAGCTCTCTGGATTAAAGAAGAACAAGAAAACAAAGAAACAAACAAACAAAGTCAGAAACTCATTTTAAAATTAGAGTTCAATATGACATGTTTTATATTAACATAATTTTTCAGAAAAAAAATAACCACCACCATTTTAAATCAAAGTTCACAGCAAGACAATTACCTACCAAACTCCCATGACAAATATAAAAATATTACTAAATATTTCGGAAACTTAGTGTATCATGTATTAAATTATTAACATTTTTTGTTGGAGGGGACATCTTTTATTCAACATGTAAGCTATACATCTCAGAACTCTATTTTGGTAACTGACACCAAAGCTATAAAATGAAGATAGCTTACATGTTACGTTTCTGTCAGATACCCAGCCTTTTCATTAAGGAAAAAAAGAAGAGAAGAAAAACCCCACATCAAGCCATTACTAGTGGCATGACCTTTGCTCAAAAGATCCATGTTTCAACATAACACTCTTGCACCCCTGGGAGTGGTAAAGGCCAAAGGGCAGCCCTTTCTGTTAATGCTGCTACATGATTTTAGGACACAGGGTCAGTGGATATTTCAATTAGTACCAAGAGTCTATTATTGTACCAAAGGACACAAATAAGAAGCTATAAAAATAATCAAATTAGAAAACAAATTAGAAATTAATAAGTCTTATGAAACTGCCTTCCATGACTAGAGACCTGTTTAAGTATAAACAAGCCATTCTATTTGAAGTTGGTAGAATAGGTTTAGAATATATCAAAGAAAAATTGCCCTTAAGACACGCTTGTCGTTCACTCGGTTCTGCTTGCTATGTGCTTTCTAATTTTTTTCATTTCGGAAGATGTACTTCTTTCTATTTACCTGAATATTACTTTTTTCCATTTTCTACAATCCATAGGGGTAATTTCTTGAGGTTTATTGTCTTGTTTTGTTTTGTTTTTAGCATTTCTTTAGAGAATGAAAAATTCTTGTCACTTATGGAGCACCTTTTCATGAAAACCACTCAGTAGTGTTCCTCACGAAGACTGTTATAATGAAAAGGCATCTCTGAGAGCCTAATTGTGTGTGACACAGCACGCAACCCAGCATTGTAACCCATCACACACCAAAACATGCATGCTGGTGGACTTGAGCAATGAGGGTTGATGCTCATAATGACCCTGAGTTGTTAGGTATGATTTTGAGCTAAGGATACTTTATGATAGCCATTTTGGAAGTAAGATATATGAATAATTATTAGTGAACAATATATAACTGGCCATTATGGATAAGTGGGAGATTACCACAGCCAAGTTTATCTGTCCCCCTACAGGTTATCTTCTCAGACAGACACACAGACACAGGCCTGCTGGCAACAGATTTAAAGACAGTGGAGAAATTGAACCAATACTGCAGTAGGTATAAATCTTTAGTGGTACACAAGGTTTACATCATTACTGCCCAAATTGGTCATGCTTTTTTACACTCACAAATCACTCTCTTAATTATCTTGATAGTATTGTTTTGCAAATAGTGACCCTGACAGAGTGTATCATTTCAGATGGAATATGCAGAATGTTGCTATTGCATTATACCAGCCACACTTTCTTAACTAGAGATGGAAAAAAACACATGTTACGAAGATCTTTAAGATTTACTTTTACTTTGTGTTTTTAAAAGAGAAGAGTTTGGGGAGAATTAGAGATTGGGTGTTGTGAGGGTCGGGGAGGGTTTGCATAGTGTTTGGTTAAGTGGCCTCTCTTCTGTTCCAGCCATGGGCTTAGAGTCCTTAAGACATTCTGAGCTCTTTTTAATGCAAGTCAAATGTCTGATGTTTCCATCTGCCAGGTTCAAAATGGAATTTTATCTTGAGACTCAGGGAAAGAATTAACATTCATCAGTACTTCTTAAGAAAGAGCAGAGTCCATGCTTTGACACACTTTAAGCTTTATTACTAAATTTAATTTTGTTTTCCAATTAATGTTATCCAATAGAACAATTGTTTTCAAAGCTAGTATTTTATCAGCAATAAAGTAAAATCCCTTAGTCCTTCTTTCATATCTTTGAGTCCAGCTCATTGAATTTAAGGGGGGGATTAGGGAAAGAAAGAGAAAAGTGCCTGATTTTTAAAGACAAAGTGAGAGCATTTACCAGTCTAGGGATAATAGAAGTAGGGAAGGCTTAGGGAGGAAGATTTCATTTTTACAAATAACAGGTTCAAATTGTTGTCAGCATATCCAGGTGAGATACCCAGCAGGCAGTTAGGTTAATGGATGTGATTTTTAAGAGCATTCAGAGCTGGAGAGGTAGATTCTCCTACATAAGTTATTGTTGATGTCACAGGATGGACCAGTTTATGGATGCTGCAGAGATGACAGATGAGTCATAACTTGGGGTTCTTGCCCCAAAATATAGAGAATTCACATTTTCGCCCAGAGAAAGAGAGTTGGCAGGGTCAACGTCTGCAAGAAATATGAAGACCAAAAAGAAGCCACTCACGGCATTAAGCTTTTAGAAAATCATCTGAGATTGTAGTGGGAGCCACTGAAGCCAAATTACTGGATGTTAAGAAGACGGGATAAGTGAGAGTGGAATGTCAGTGACCCTCGTGTGATGTTGGGTGTAGAAGAGTTGAAATGGAACTTGGTATTTATGACTCAATTGAATAGGAAGGTCAAGGAAAGGTCATTAAGCTGAGATAAATCACCCAGCAACGAAGGAGGCATTGATGATACAAGAGGAAAGTAACTCAGGCAGTGAAGTCCTAATTACTCATTCAGAATGAGCAAAGGTAGAGAGGGAGGTGTGCAGGCAGAGGGGAGGAAGGGACTGTGAAATCACAGACACAATGACAGGGTTGCCGACCAGAACAGTTCTTCCTCTTGGGCCATGATAAAGTTTGACCCCACACAGCATCTTATAAAATGTGAGCTGTCCAGTAAGATTTCGGTGAACACATGAGTCTGGCTTGTAAAATTTCTAATTTTGCTGATTTTAATGTACAAATGTTCTGGCGTGCTGGAGCTATGAAGGAAGGCCAAAGTAAAATCTGGTGTCTGCATCTCAAAGGGGGATTAGAAGAGCTGGCAAACTTAATGGGATGGACCAGAGAGATGGGAGAGAGGGTCCATGTAAAAGTGACAGAACAGACATTTACTCAGCTTATAAAAGAGAAAACTGGGTGGAGACCTCATTCTTATTTCTCAGAAACACAAGAGAGTTATGAGGATGCGTCTGACCAGTTTTCTCCTACTCTTATGGTGGCCAAAATAAGGGGAAATGAGTTTAAATTAAAGGTGATTGTTTTGTCTGTGTTTAGAAAGAACTTTAAGAACTGTTAGGATGGGATACCAATGAGCTGTGGCGAATCCTTTTTTAGCAAAAAAAAAAAAGTTATCTGTTTTAAATAACGTACATCCAGTTGGCTGAAGTCAAGGGTCAGCAGCTTCTTGAAAACTTTCCAGTTCATGACTTGATAGCTTCACAATGGGTGAATTCAATCAGTTTGTCATAGAAATGCTACCACTTGCGTTTTTTTTTTAAACCCATACCAAAACGCTATGAAAATAAAGTACTGTGTGTGTATCTGTAACATCTCTGTCCAACCAGGAGGGACATAAAAGTAGTACTTTATGAATTTTGAAAAAAGAACAAGTACTTTTACGGGTTAGTTTTAGATTGTTTGCATACAGTAAAAGCACAAGTCATCTTCAGCAGCAGATGTAAAACACGTCTGCAGAAGTTGTCATTGGATTTTGCTTAAATGTTTTCCAAAATTTAAAAAAAAAAAAAAGGTCTATAGTTCATTCAGACCTCTACTCCTGACCTTGATTCTGTTGTCTTTCATTGTATTATATTCTGGTGAGAATAATTCAACCAGGGCTATTCTTCATTAAAAGCTTTAGAATATTCCTTTCTAGAATATCCAGATAGAGTACAGATCGTTAGAAATGTATTCCAATGGTATTGAATGACCTAGAATTGCCCATTTTGTGTTCATTCCTGGAGATCACAGGAATCCTGGTACTCGCAGGCAGAGGCTGTGTGCACTTGCCCCTTGTAAGAGTAAACTGATCATGCTTCCATGTGCTTAATGCTGTTAACAGTTCAGTGAAAAAAGTCCACATTTGAGACAAACAGAAACTTTTCCTCTAATCTCTCACCATTTAGTCAGAAACAGAAGGATGTTTTTTACGGCCATCCCATCCTTTTCTTCCGTTTTTGGTTGCTCTTTATTTGAGAGTCAAGCTGTTTATGTCTCCGCTTTAGGCAGAGGCTATATGAGTGATTTGCTCTTCATTGCCTTCCACAAGTTGACCAAGGTCTGTGGTGTTTTAATTAATCAATTCTTGATCCGTGTTCACTGTTTAAGGATTTTAAAAAAATACTTAAAGTAACAAATAGAATAATACTCCAGTTTAATTTCTTTGGTTATTATTGCTTTCCATCTGGTATTGTTTTGGGAACCATTTGGTATGAGAGTAACAAGAAGCCATTACAGAGTGTTAGTGTTACCCACTGGACCCTGGTCCACGTGGCCAGGTTGGGGTTGGGGGGTGGGGGGGTGGCTCACTGTAGCACATGTGTGGTTGGCAGCTCCAAGCAGTGGATGTGCAGATCACAGCTTTCTGAAGTCCTCTAACACAAAGATCTGCAAAACGTGTCCCCCAGGCACTTCCCTGCTATCTGTTTAGGGTTTGTCTGGCTGCTCTCGTACTACAGAAATATAGTTGAATAGTAGAAACAGACTGTTTGACCCAGAAAGCTGAAAATATTTGCTATTTGGCCATTTATAGAAAAAGTTTGCTAGCAGTTCTCCATCCCACTGTAAATTATTTGGGTCCTGGGTCTTTCTAGTTTTGACTCCCACTCTTTGTTACACGCTTCTTCAGTTGGGCTTCCTGCGTCCCAGCCAAAGTGACCATCCTTTGAAAAAAAAAATAAATCTATCCACAGCATCTTGCCTGTGTTATATTTTGGTTTCTTGCCCTTTCTGACCTTTTCAAAGTCTTCTCTTTTAAGATCCTACACACATGCTTTCTTACCCAAAAAGTCTTATCTGATTCACCAGTGTGGATTACTCTATTTTTAATCTAATCGGCAATCCTGCATTTTGTGTGTATTTCCTATCCCAGTCCATAGAATGTCCACGAACACAGGCTTCTCTCCAGACTTAACCTCCAAAAGAAGGGCTTGGCCATCCAGGTGCACCTGCTCTGAATCCCACCCAGCATGGGCTGTTGGGCTTAAACTCCCACCATCTTGAGTCTAGTGTGTGACAAATCACATGTTCTTAAAGTCACATGAAATTACCCATAATCACAAAAGCATTTAAGTTAATTTATGCTCATTGAGTCTTAGATAGTTCTTATTTTTCTGTGCCCCTCATTTCCTTAGAACTCTACCTGCTGGTTTGGGGAAGTGTTTCCAGCTCTGAAATGATAGGGTTTCAGATTCCCCATCTGCTCATGGTCATGGCCCTTAGCTGAGCAACTCACCCCAAATTTGGGGGGAAGAGTCTGAATTCTCACAGTCCTGTCAGCAGTATGTGACTGGCTGGCTTTCAACACCCATCAGAGGGCACTTCTGTTATTTGTTGGGTCCTTCAGGTCAACTTTTAGTGGAATTTCCTTACTAATCACTTCAACTTATTTCACAAAGTCAGAATTCAGGTGAGTGTTGCAAGCTTAACTTAATCCAGGTACATACACCTCATTCTTCTTCCTAGCACATAATACAATGCTAGTTAAGGTTTATCATCAGCACATATTTTTATATATATAAAATCTCATATCTTTCTTTCTCTAGGGATCATGTCTTATTCATATTCATCATTTTATCCTCTACAGGGTGATATAGTGCCTTTCACTTACTGTACACTGTAGAAATGTTTGAATGAATCCATTACTTACCCTCTTGGCATTGAATTTGAATTGAGTATCACCCCTCAATTCATGCTCACTCAATTCTCTCTGTTATGATGCTTCTCCGTAGTTTGCACTGGCCCAAAAATGAACCTCACATGGGATGATTAAGTCCTCCTTCACATGCTTCCTCACTTGGGCCTCTGTACTAGAAACAGGTCCCAAAGGCACTTTACTCATTTTCTGATGAGTTTTGCAGTGTTAATGGTTATATCGTCCTTTAGTCCAGCTGGTCAATAATGGCATGCTGTGAATGGTCAGAGTTTACATGGTGGCAAGAAGTCTGGGGGTATGCACCATTGTTCTCTTGTGTTCTTTTACCACTGGAAAGCAATTGCTTTGAACACCACAAAACGATTACAAAAGATTATACCTTTTAAAGGCAATCTCTGCATCTTGTGCAGTGTGAGAACACAGTTGCAAAATGTAGTGTGACTTGCACAGCAATTACTTACCTTGTTAGATCTAATTTCAGAATGCCTCAATTGCCCATTATTTTAGCACATTTTTTAAAAAATGTACCCAACAGCAGTGTTGAAACTGCAGTTCTCTGGAAGACTGTTGTGTCGGTGCCTACTGATTGCAGCAAGCTGTACACACTTTTTTCAATATAAGCACTCAGAGAACATGGAGACCAATGTTTTTGTTGATTGAAGTCTTGTTAATTTCGCCTAACTATATCATGTGTTGAGTATAGTGAATCTTCCAAATAACCAAAGCTTGCTACTTTTAAGAACCAAAATATTTTTCTGTGCTATCTTTAGTATCTAATGGGCATTCTTTTAAAGTATATTTAATGATTCCCTAACTTCAGCAGTATATTCAAATGATAATTAAACCTTGCTTGATAGGTCTAGGTCATCTGTTTGCAGTGATTATTTCATTGAGTTATTAAGATATAAAGAACTGATTGTACTTTTATCAAATAACTTCAGATTGTTAAACTATTTTACTTTGTTTTTATAAGATATCATGTAGCCATATAAGATTTTTCACTTCTATTCTTGTATCCTTAATGCTATTAATATGCTGTAAGATGCGATCTTATATTAAATATAGTTCCAGGGTGAGTATGTTAAGATGACTGACTATAGTCCATATAGAACCTACTCCTCATGTGAAGGCAGCATTGTATAGTAATTACAAGTGTGTACTCTGTTTTAATCCTAGCCCTGCTATCTAGTAGCTGTTGTTCTTGGGCAAGTTACTTAATCTTTCCATTTCTCTCCTCACTTATCTATTCAATGGGCATGATAGTACTTTCCAGAATTTTGAGGATTAGATGCATAGGACAGTGTCTAGTGTATAGAAGGAGATAAATAGCTGTATTGCTGTTTTTGTTGTGAACAACTAATCTATAAGGTACCTCAGAGACCTTTGGATTTTGGCTAGCCAGATTGGAGGTTTGAGGATTTACTCATAGTATAGATTTATTATCATATCTCTCACAATTTTCAGATTACCCTACCCTTTTCTAGAAGTTACACATTACACAGATGTAGAATAAATAAAGTCTGCCTCGTTTTCTACCTATATAATCTAATTGGTAGTTATCCTAAACTAGAGTGAGGGTTATTTGCATATCTGCCTGTGTGCCTACACTATTGAATACACTGAACCACCTGCCCTAAATCATGGTACTGAGTACTTCCCTTACTACTCAGAACAGCCCATCGTGAACTGTGGAGACTAAAAAGAACATTTGTAACTTGCTCCAGGTCCTCCAGCCAGTGACAGAAAAGAATCTAAACTTGGGTCTTTCTAAAACCATGCAGTGAACTAGATTCTTGCCTCTCCTACACTTCAAAGATTATGTAGCTATTTGTGTAGTATCTATTACCATGGGTCTAGTTAGAAGGGATTGCTTGTTACCAGTGACAGAATCCCACCCTTGAAACTCTATGGTTGTTTGGTTCCATATACTCTTGTTTCTGTTTCAAGATTTGAGAATGCCAAATGCCAAAATTCCATCCTTAATTTTGGAAGTATCAGATGGAATGATATGATAAGAATCAGTATCTCCAAATTCTTACCTGTCTTTCAACCTCGCAACTCTACCAATCTTTAATAAGTTCAAGGGCTACACTGTCCAGTATAAAAGCCACCAGCTGCAATTGGCTCTTTAAATTTCAATTAATTAAGTGAAATAAAAATTCAATTCCTCTGTTGAACTAGCCAAGTCAAGTGCTCAATAGGACACATGTAGCTAGTGGTAACCATACTGTACAGTACCAATGTAGAATACTTCTATCATGACAGAAAGTTCTGTTGGACAGTGTTGTAGAGGGATATTCACAGGGACACATAGTGCGTATGTCGTATTATTAGCTAAGGGATTTGACTGGTTTCCCTTTAAGTTCACTGTGGCACACAGGATGGGGCCTCAGAGAGCTTCTAGGCTTCCTTTTATCTCTCAGAACAAAATTTTGACTGATGAGAGTCAGGCCTGAGCAGAGACTATTTTTCTGTTTCTCCTGCCCCACCCCACCCCTGCATCTTGCCTGTTCTTAACCATGTGGGCAGTGTGACATAGAAGAGATTGGAAGCTGTCCAAGAGAACTATAGGAGTGGAGAGGCCAAAGAGAGAAGAAACCCAAAGAGACTATCTGTAAGATTCTAGAGTTTATAGCTTCTCCCGTGAAAGTTATTGTCTACCTTTGGGTCTTAATGATTCTATTTTGCCTTTGAATTATACCAAAACTTCTTTCTTGAAAGGAAATGAGAAATGGACAACTTTTAGGTTTAAACCGTGAGTCACCTCCCATTGTCAGGTTATGAAATCATCTTAGTAGGTTGGCGTCAACCATTTTTAAAGAGAATGAGATAGAATAGAATAAATAATGTCAGAGTATACTAGATACTGAGATTTTTTTTTCTTAGTTATTAATTTAGTTATATATGTATATATATTTATATGCATTTTACTTGTTTTGTAAAATACTGTGGGTTATGTTCAAAGTCTGAATAATACTGGGTTAAAATTATAGTTAGCACTATAAATAGAATTCTTTTTCTAATTTTCCAATGCCTATTTCCATAATAGCATTATACTTGCTTCATCATATGTTTTATGTCGTCCTTTTATGGGTATCAGAACCATGAAAAATCCTACAAGTATGAGCCACAAGTTTGGAAATCTTGGACATATATGATGGAAATAGTTTTATTGTGAAATTTGCAGATTTGAGTGGAAGGAATCCTTTTTGGTTGGTTTTACGGGGGAAATGTTGTATACGGGCTCATAATGTTCTGTGTTGCACACACAGAATATAACTACTTGTAAAAGATAATTAAGGAAAATGGGGGTAAGGAGGAGCTCAGATCTGGAAAACATAGATCAGAGGCCCTCATTTGTTCAACAAATTCATGGACTATTTACTTGACTGGCATTGGGATCAAGGCTAAGGACACAAAGATGAATATGATGAGGTCCTTCCCCTTGAAAATCTTGTCTCATTCCAGAGAGACCAGTCCAGTGCAAAGACACCTGCAACACAGCACCAGTATAAGACAGCACAGAGAGCTGGTGGGTGTAGATGCATCTTAACCAGAAAAGGGGTATTTTCATCTTTGGGACCTTGCCTCATCCAAACCAGAATTTTCTGCCCCACATCACCCTCATCTTCCCCACCAAGTTGAAAATCTCTGCCCTTGATATGTTCTTGTGTAAAGTTCACTAAGATCGATGCATAGCCATTCACAGGATTTATAAGTAGCTATAAAATGAGATTTTAAAATTCAGTTTGAGTCTTTTCATATAATAATCATGTTCATGATTCAGCACAGGTTTTTTCTTGTTACATTCATACTCAAGGGCTGCGTTCTTTTCCCCTCCTTTTTTTTCACTGAAAGAATGCTAACAGGAATAAATTGAGTGGGATGAGCCTTCACTGTCACCTTTTTTCTTCACTTAAGTATTTATAGTAAGAAGATTAAATGTGCAGAAGCTGTTCTTCCCATTCATGTAAACCCAAGATACAGGGAATTTAGTAAGTGCCTGGGCGGTGGATTGGTCTAATGAGAAGAGCATGAAAATGGCAACCGGGTGAGCTGGAGCCCAGTAGGTCTTCCGGGAGGCTGCTCCTCACAGGCCTGGAAGCTGCCGGGTCCAGCGGCCTGGCTCCTGCTGGGGACTTGTGTGGGAGCCAGGAGCGGGACCTCCTCACGCAGAAGCTTGCCACTCTCAGCCATCACGTCTGAGTTTTCTTGAGGGAGCATGTACAACGGAGCCCTTTCCTTTTAACCCCTTACCCTCCGTTGACCATTAGTTCCCACTTACAAGCTAGGACATCTAGCTTGACCATGAGCAGTCTGTTTGTGGACATAGAATATTTGAAACTGTGGATGTTCAGCAAAATTAAAGACTTGTGGCTGCTCTATAAAACATGAAATGGAATTATTATTTAGTTTCATGCCTGTTTATTGCATCTCGGTCATGGGCAGTTATCAGAGTAGGAAGCAGGTCAGAGGTGTGAGCCACAACCCTTTTAGACTATGCCGAACAGCTATGTTTTGTTGTCTTGCTTTAGTAAAATGATCACCGTAGATGAGCAGTGTTGCATGTGCTTCCTACATCTCAGTAGGATGGTCAGCACAGATTGGGTCAGCAGGTAGACGCTCCATTCCCAGAGGGCCTGTTTGTCCACCAGTGGCCCCCGTTACTCCACAGGCTCCTTCTGTTGGCTCTTTTCTGCTGTCATGGGAGTCAGAAACATAGCTATAAATACATAGATGCATATGCATATGCACATACATTTTTAAAAAAACTTATTTATTTTGAGAGGGGAAAGAGAGAGCATGAGCAGGGGAGAGGCAGAGAGAGAGAGAGAGAGAGAGAGAGAGAATCTCAAGCAGTCTCTGCCCTGTCAGTGAAGAGCCCAAGCTGGGGCTTGAACTCATGAACTGTGAGGTCATGACCTGAGCCAAAATCAAGAGTCATACCCTTAACTGACTGAGCCACCCAGGCATGCCCCACCCTCCCCCCATGCACACGCATTTTTAAGTGGTTTCTGAGAATGGTAAAAGGGAAAACCATGTAAAGCAAAATATGCCTCAAGGATAATGTGCCCTGCCTCATCAGTGTCTTAGAGGTTCCTGGTGCCTCAGTTCCCAAGTCTCTCTGGGACCTGCAGATCTAGCCCTTTGACTCAGCATCCTCCCACGGCCTGGGCTGTCCTTTGCAGCATGTGGTCTCCTTAGCCTTCCAGCTTCTAAAATCTTATTTACTGTGGTCTCTTCTGTTGCTTCTTTTAGCCTTGTGGTTATAAGACTTTTATTTCTTCATTGTCATTTTAGAGGGGGTTGAGACAAGATCTGGCTTATGTAGGAGTTCAGTCTGTTGTGTTTGATTGGGCACCACAGCAGCTCCATCCAAGCTGGGACCCCAAACCGCTTGCTGCCTCCCCTTCATGTGGTCTGATCTCTCAACGTGACCCATACCGATTCCTCACTCCAAGCCTAGCCCAAATGCAGGGAGTCTGGAAATGCATCTGGCCTAGGCCTCTGCTTTCCCTTAAGAGTAGGTTCCTACCTTCTCATATTCATACACACACAAATTTACCTTCCCTTAAGACCTTATCTGTTATTACATTGGCTGAGTTTAGGAACTGTTTTCCACATCTACGTATTCTCATCACTTTGCATATTACCTGGCATTTAATAGGTGCTTCATAAATAATCATGGTAATTGTCACTATAAATTACAAATTACAGAAATATGTTACAGCGGTTTTAAGTCTTAACTAATCTTCCCATATTAACTGGGAAGACTCATTCTCCACCAGAACCAGTGAGGACCAGCACCCGAGGGTAGCTGCTGTGCTAGCAGGCGGGGTGTGTTGTGTATGTGGCTGGGATTCAGGGAACATGTCCCCACCAGCTCTGCCACCCTGTCTCTTACACTTTAAAAATGAAAGATGGGGACACCGTTTGAGGCGCAACAGACTCTTGAGCAAATGTGCTTTCGTTTCTTACAAGACAGGTGTGGCCCAGACACCCAGCACTTGGAAGTAGCCTTAAGTGCTTACCTGTCCATGGCGGTGCCTTCCTGATGAGGTGATACCAGCTGGGATTGTCTGTTCCGTCCGTTGCTCATAATCCACACAGGCTCCATTCCGGGCTGTGTTCCGTGAGCCCTTTGTCAGGAAAGCCACAGCGTGTGGTGCTGAGAAGATTCACCATGACTATAAGATTTGCAGTATCTCTTCTCATTCAAACTCACTGAAGAGAGACTTTCACTTGAATTTGCCCAAAACATATTATTATGATCTTACGTTTCCAATAGAGAGTTTGTCATTGCAGATTCCCGTTACGGTTTCTCATCGTGCAGACCGTCCCCACCACATTCTACACTGTCATTTCTGCGGCAAGTCTGTCTGTCAGAAAACTCTAATTGCTTTATATGTGAGAACATTAAACTGCAATAAATTTATGTATGCAGCTGTTCCATTACTAGAGAACAAGTTTTATCTCCTAATAAATTGATGTTTCTTTTTAGTGTCAACTAAAACCAAAATTTACATCCAAGGAAGTGAACCTTAACATTAAATACTTGCTTCAAAGCCACTAGTGGTAAGAAAGGGTACTCACCACCCAACTCTAAAAAGGCTAGAGCAAGGGAAATGGTTTTTTCCTCTGTTAATTGTTTCTTGAAAGCATAATTGCACAATGGCTTTAATTGAAATAGGAATAGAAGCTATGCCCTTTTAAAGCAGATACTGTAAATAGTGTCATCATTTGCTATGAGTTATACCATCAGGGAAAAGACTAAAAAGCTTATTTATGTTGAAAGATAAGGGGGGAAAAGGAGATTTGCTTTGGTGGTTTGTCTGGTGTTGCATTTAAGATAATGGAATAGACACTTAAAATTCTCTGGACTTTGATTAATATTTAATTTGTCTTTCCTGCAAGACTTTGAGCTGGACTGATTACCAATAAAAGATACATCTTAGACAAAGGATTTCTATAAATTTGACTTACTTTTAGAAGGTTTGAATTAAATTGGCCAAATGCTAGTTTTCTTTTTATTTCTGTGTTTATTATACTGCAAATATGGTACTCTTTTAGAAATGGTATACATTAAACACTTCAATTGACTGATGCCATGTGGAATAAATGTGAAAAAGTATCGTGTTACTTTATATTCATATTATGAACTGAAAGTTTAGTATATATATGTATATGTGTGTGAGAGAGAGAGAGAGAGAGAGAGACAGAAGGAGAAAGAGATCTCTTCATTCAAATGTGGTACAGATTAGAAAGCTTTTCCCCCAATTTCTTTGTATCAGGAAGATTTGAGCAATAGAAGGTTAAAGCATGAGCTAACATGGAACAGCTCAGGGCTAAGTATCCACATATGTACATTCTCCTAGGTCTGTCATTCCAGCTTGTTACCTGTCATTTACTCCCCCTGGGCCTCTGTTTCCTCATCAATAAAGTGAAGGAGTTGGTCTCAATGATTTCAAAGCTACTTTATAATTTGAATGTTCTTTAACTCTAAAAACAATGACCCCTATGATCACAGAATATTGTCTATAGCATAAGATTTTGAGTGGTCAGTCATTCCTTCCATGCTGTGTAATTAACACTTAAATTTTCCTTCTCTTTGCTTTTAACCTTCCATTTAGTGCTTTTCACAGCCATGTCTGAGCTAGAAGACAGAAAGGCAAATAGTCCAAGTACAGATGGGATATTGTTCTATGCCAGTTCTGTCAGTTATCTGGGAAATGATTAAATATTCCTTTTTCTTAAGCCAGGGTTTTTTATTAATGGCATTTGAATAAAATATGAAATGCCATGATGGAGATCAACACACCCTCAAACACGTAATTAAACAATCTGTGGTGTCCTAGCTCCAGCATTTTGGAACAGTTCTAAAGCTTATGGGATGAATTTTTTGAAAGTCTGCTAGCTACGGGGAAAATTTTTTTGAAAGTAAAAGAACCATCCTGTGAAAAGTCTAGTAAAATGCATGTTGGATGTCCAGGGTAAAATTAAAGGGTTTAACTAGAAGATGGCCCTCTTTCTCTGCAAAAAAATCTTGCCTTAGTTCTCCACAATGCCATTCAAGTTTAAAAGAGTAAAAAGCAAAAATATTATGATGTTTAGTTGGCATGTTCATTTCATGGCAATTTCTAAAAACTTCTTCGTACTATATATATATGTCATGAAGAATCTTGTATAAGTTGTACATAGACGGTATTTAAACTCATAGTACTGGCAGTCTACTTTTACTACCAACATTACTATAAAGATTTAGAGTTATTATGTCTTTGTTTATGTGCTCCATTGTTGCTCTATCATGAAGTTATCTGGAGGCAGCTCCTTGGTCAGAAACATAACCTCCAATTATAACATTGCTCCTATGGGAAAATGTGATCCACTTTATATTGTGGTTTCATATTGTGGTGAAAAGTAGAGAATGTCTGCATTTTTTAAAGTTTAAGCTTTTCGATTCATTATACCATCAGTTATGACTTGGCAAGATGTGAACAGCGTGTCTTAGTCTGAAGTTAGTTCATGGATTTGAGTAGGATTTGAGCCCCTCCAGCACCCCGGGTGCATACAAAAAGGATAGTAAATGTGTAAGTCAGGCTTAAGCCTTAATTGGAAATTTTGCTACTCGTGTTTTTGGAATGAGAATTTTATTTAAAATGTTATAAAACAAAAAATATCTCTTCAAAGCAAGGCCAAGCATCTCAATATTCCAAATGTAGGCTGCAGTCCTAGTTACTAATAAATCCTGATTTTTCTCTTAAAAATTCAAAAGCTTGTTGTCCTTTGGTGCTCCTTTTTGTCATTAATCAGACTTATATTATTGGCAAAATCTTTAACTTAATATTTTAATTACTTCTAAGATCCTGCAGAGAATCATGGTTTTAAGTTACAAGAACAAAAAATAAAGTTTCTCAAAGGTTTTGTTGTTAGTATTAAATTGATTGAAGATGTCCAATCAGCTTTAAAAAAATCTTTCATAATAATATCCATTGGGACTTAGAAACTACTAAACTAAATAGCTCATCTACAAAAAGACTATAAGTGAACAGGAGTCTTGGTCCAGAGAGGGACACACCCTGTACTGTCTCTTCTTTTCATGAGAACAGTTAGCTAGACTCTAAGTGGAGTAAGAATATATTCAGTCACAGTATTAATCTAACATCAGGAAAATGGGAAGGTTAATCTTCGAGAGTTAGATTTAGGATAATCATGACAATGTTCCATCACAGCTGTCATATTTAGTTCATTTAAGATTTTAATTTTCTTTTAAGTTTTTTTTTTTCAATTAGTGAAACCTTAGAGCTCATGAAAGGAATCAGATCAATGGCCCCTGAGGAGAGACTCTGTCACCAGCAAAGCAGATGCTGCCTGCCAGCAGCCCAGGGATCACAAGCCCGAGGCCCAGCCTGGAGGGAGCAGAGAAGTTTGTGTTGGGACCTTGAAGGGATTCCCTGCAGTGAGCCTTTAGCAGCACAAGCACAGCCCATTCTCAAACAGCACATTTTTATATCTCGTGGGATTCCCACATCATAAGCAGCCCAGTCTTCTTTGCTTCTCTATTGCTATTGTATAACTGCCATGAAAAGTAAGAACAGTTCTTTTGTAAGGGTATTCGTTGGATTTACCACATATTCTCATCCCTCCCCTTCTGTATGCTTGCTCCATGTGATCTCATCCACTCCAACTTAAATTATGCCTGTATGTATGCTGATGACCACTAAAGCTATATCTTCAATTTCACTTTTTTTCCTAAACCGCAGGTGTGGGTTTTTAACAAACTATTCTGTATCTCTATAGAAGTATCATTTTAATTCATTGCATTCAGAGTTGATGAAGTGCCTATTCTGTGCTCAGCACTGGGTTAGAGGCTCTCTTATACCTCATCTCATACTATTTATGTACACATGACACAAATATTATTATTTCTATTAGAAGAATCAAAAGAAGTAACTACTCAAAATAGGGAAATATGGTGGTGCCTGGGTGGCTCATTCAGTTGAATGTCTGACTCTTGATTTTGCCTCAGGTCATGAGATGGAGCCCAACCTTGGGCTCTATGCTAAGTGTCGAGTCTGCTTAAGATTCTCTCTCTCTCTCTCTCTCTCTCTCTCTCTCTCTCTCTCTCTCTCTCTCTCTCTCCCTCTCTCTNTCTCTCTCTCTCTCTCTCTCTCTCTCCCTCCCTGTTTCTAAAAAAAAGGGAGGGAGGGAGTCCTAGGCTTTATATATCATACTTAGTAGAGTGGTCATTGGGACTCTCTAGGACATAAAGCTTTTCATGTAGGAGTTATAACCATCTAATTTCCTATTATTTGAAGCAGTTTGTAAAAGTAACTGTCAAATTAAAGTTTAAAAGGACACAGAAAGATAAAAGATATACTAGGAAATTGGTTTGAGTAATTATACTTGAACATTATCTCAGAGATTCCTGGTAGCCAAGGCAAAAAGGACAACATAAGTCCTTACTCTGTACCTAAAGAAAATATATGTTTATCTGGAGAGATGCTTTCACTTAGTACTAACTTCCAGGTCATTTTTAACTTACATACTTGCAAAAAGGAAATTGTATAACAAAATGTCCATTTTCAAATGAAGGTTTGTGAAAGATTCATGAGTGTTCTTATTATGATCAATTGTTGTGTGTACTAAATGGAAATACAGGAGACAGTCTATAAAAACACCTTCTCAGGCATCATATGTTAGGAGTAGTATCTTACATATATTCTTTCTAAAATAGAAATTGCATGACAAATTGCATAATGTTTGCAAATATAGGGTTGCCGAAAACAGAAATGTTCACATTTTAACCATTTGTCGTACAGACTTCTGAACTTTTTGTTATAAAAATAATTAGCTGGGAATTTAATATAGCCTACAAGTATTTAGATTTCTGATCAATATTCTTGGCCTTATTATGAATGGTAAAATGTTCATAAAGAATTTGTAAATGCCCAAAAGAAAGGGAAGACAAAGAGGAGCAATTCTTTTTCAGATTTCTCTTGGGAAAGTCATCAACAATTTATACCTAAAACTGTAAAACAAGTTCAAGGGTCATGGTTTTTAATAATATTCAAACTATCATCAATTATTTTTATTGCCATTTTGGTAAGTTGATTTATCTAATTCTGTGGTACTACCATTTTTATCAATTGTAAGACTCACAATTTTTTTCAATTTAAAATCTCTAATATCAAGATATTTCTTACAACCAAGACCAGTTTAATTGGCAGCATTTTCTTCCTTTCTTAGAGATGTGTCAAATGTGTCACCATCAGTGAATACTGAATTCAATGAAATATACTTCATACATATTTCTTAAAATCTAGTTTCTTTTGCAACATACACACACACACACACGACACACACGGTCTCAGACCCTATTAATTAAACAAAACAAAACAAAAAAAACAGAACCAAAAATATTGATTCTGGCAACAAAAGGGTAGAGTATTACTTCTCTGTAAGTTTTGACATAAAAAGAAATTATATGGTTTCATTTTATTGGAAAAATGGAAAATCAACACCTTAACTGAATCCATGTTATAAGAAACCTAAATGACTTTATTGAAACAATTTGGCAAATTTGTATTGTTTCATGTAAATTTGTGTTAATCAAAAACACTTTCAAGGTTATTAGATGTTCTGCATTTTATCCATATATTCCATAGACCCCATACTTCATGAAGTTCTCTAGATAATGTCATGCCAAGACCGTGGAGATGACATTTTTTATGTCAAAACAAAATAATGTAGCAGGAACCTATAGAAACAATGTTGCAGTGACAAAATGAAATGTCAGTGGAGGTCTATTGTACCATAATGTCAAAACAAAATGTCAGCCAAAATCCATGGAGACACTATTATGATATCAAAATGAAACAATATCTGTGCCAGTCTGTAGAGACATTACAATATGAGAAAAGACAAAACAAAATGATACCTACTGAGGCCTGTGACTTCTGAGTCTCAATATACCTTCATGTCAGATCATTGGCTTGTGACAAACTTGGGTAATATTTCAGTCCAGATCTTCCTTTACTTACAATGGGACTATGTCCAGATAAACCCATTTTAAATCCAAAATATTGTAAGGCAAAAATGTATTTAATACACCTAACTTACCAAATCTCATGCTTCACCCAGCCTAACTTAAATGTGCTCAGAACATTTACATTAGCATATAGTTGGACAAAATCATCCAACACAGAGCCTATTTTATAGTAAAGTGCTGAATATCTTGTGCAGTTCATTGAATATTCTACTGAAGGTGAAAAACAGAATGGTAGCAGTTCATGATGGCCGTTCTCAATTGTTTGTCTTCGTGATCACATGGCTGGCTGGGAACTACATTCCCTGCCACTCACTGCCCAGTGTCTCAAGGGAGTATCGCACTGCACATTGTTAGCTTGAGAAAAGATCTACATTCAAAATACAGTTTCTACTGAATGCTTATCATTTTCACACCATCATAAAGTAAAAAAAAAAAAAAATCATTAAAGTGAAACCATCATAAGTTGGGGAATGTCTGTGTATATTTTCTAAATCTTTTTTTTTTCAAAACTCCAGAAAATATCCAAAACTGATTCTATAGTATAAATGTCTATATTATTGCTTATATTTGTATTTATGTCTCTGCCTGTGTCTTGATCTAAATCAGTGTCCATGTCTATCTCTGACTAGATTCCTCTGGGCTTCTGTTGCTACTGCACACATAATTAGTTCTATTTGGTCTTGGCTTAGCTTCCCTGCACACTAGTGTTTGAACATCAATTCAACGTAAAAATACAGGCAAGGCACTGTTGCAATCTGCTTGTAAAGGAACATACTGAGTTTTAACAGATGCTTTGCTTCATTCCTTTCTCCTCTGTCCTCAGGTATAAGCTTGCATGGCCCCTGCCTTGGTGAGCATTCAGGCATCAAGTCTGGTTTCAGTATGTGCTCCTGAATTCCTGTGACTTTGACCCTTCTGCTTATGATTCAGTAGCATCCTGGCTAGGCACTTAGTCTACCTATTTCCCAGCACTTGATTCAGTAGCATCCTGGCTAGGCACTTAGTCTACCTATTTCCCAGCACTTGATTCAGTAGCATCCTGGCTAGGCACTTAGTCTACCTATTTCCCAGCACTTGATTCAGTAGCATCCTGGCTAGGCACTTAGTCTACCTATTTCCCAGCACTTCGAAAGAAACTGAAAAATCAAAAATCCTATATTTATTGCAGAAAAAATAAATCTTTATTATAATCTATAGTCATGTTAAATTGAGTTATTTTCCCCCAAAACAAAATTATTTAAGTTAGTAAAGTGTTCTTCTAATCTATGAGCATGGACTGTCTTTGCATTTCCTTGGGTCATCTTCATTTTCTTTCATCATTGTTTTATAGTGTTCAGAGTACAGGTCTTTCACCTCTGGTTAGGTTTATTCCTAGGCATCTTATTATTTCTGGTGCAATTCTAAATGGGATTGATTCTTTAATTTTCTGCTGCTTAGTTATTGGTGTGTAGAAATGCAATCAATTTCTATACATTGGTTTTGTATCCTGCGACTTTACTGAATTCATTTACCAGTTCAAGCAGTTTTTTGGAGTCTTTCAGGCTTTCTATGAATAGTATCATCTCATCTGCAAATAGTGAAAGTCTTACTTTTTCCTTGCCAATACGGCTGCCTTTTATTTCTTTTTGTTGTCCGATTGCTATGGCTGAGACTCCTGGTGCTATGCTGAATAATAGTGGTGAGGGTGGACATCTACATCTTGTTCTCAGTTTTTCCCCATCAAGGATGATATTGGCTGTGGGTTTTTCATTATGGCCTTTATTGTGTTGAGGTATGTTCCTTCTAAAACTACTTTCTTGAGGGTTTTTATCATGAATGGACATTACTGTCTCAAATTGTTTTTCTGTTTCTATTGAAATGGTCATGTGGTTTTTATCCTTTCTTTTGTTAATGTGATCTATCATGTTGATTGATTTGCAAATATTGAACCATCCTTGCAATACAGGAATAAATCCCACTCTATCATGGTAAATGATTTTTTAAAATGTATTGTTGCATTCAGTTTGCTTGCATTTTGTTGAAGATTTTTGTCTCTATATTCATCAGATGGTGGCCTGTATTTCTCTTTTTAGTGTGTGGTGTCTATCCAGTTTTGGTATCAGAGTAATGCTGACCTCATAGAATGAATTTAGAAGTTTTCCTTTCTCTTCTATTTTTTTGGAAGAGTTTGAGAAGAATAGATGTTAACTGTTCTTTAAATGTTTGGTAGAATTCTCCTGTGAAGCCATCTGGCCCTGGACTTTTGTTTGCTGGGAGTTTTTTCATTACTGATTCAATTTCTTTGTGATTATTGGTCTGCTCAAGTTTCCTATTTTTTCTTGTTTCAATTTTGGTTGTTTATATATTTCTAGGAATGTATCCATTTCTTCCAGGTTGTCCAATTTGTTACCATACAGTTTTTCATAATAATCTCTTACAGTGTTCATATTTCTGTGGTGTTTATTTCTTCTCTCTTATTTGTGATTTATTTATTTGGGTCCTTTCCCTTTTGTTTTTGATAAGTCTTGCTACCAGTTTATCAATTTTATTATTTTTTTCAAAGAACCAGCTCCTGGTTTCATTGATCTGAGTTTTTCTTTTATTCTTTTTTTGTTTTTTTTTTTCTTTTTTTTTTGGTTTCTATAAAATCATTTATTTCTGTTCTAATATTTATTATTTTCTTCTTCGGTTGGTTTTAGGCTTTGTTGTTCTAACAAATATTATCAAAATGTCTGTATTACCCAAAGCAGTCACCACATTTAGTGTAATCACTATCAAAATGCCAACAGCATTTTTCACAGAGCTAGAACAAACAATCCTAAAATCTGTATGGAACCACAAAAGATCCCAAATAGCCAAAGTAATCTGTTTTTTTAAATTTTTTAAATGTTTTTTATTTATTTCTGAGAGAGAGAGAGAGACAGTGTAAGCAGAGGAGGGTCAGAGAGAGAGAGGGAGACACAGAATATGAAGCAGGCTTCAGGGTTTTGAACTGTCAGCACAGAGCCCTACGAGGGGCTTGAATCCACGAACCGTGAGATCATGAGTTGAGCCAAAATCGGATGCTTAACCAACTGAGCCACCTAGGCGCCCCCAAAGTAATCTTGAAAAAGAAAAGCAAGCATGGAGGCATCACAAGTTTTGACTTCAAATTATATTACAAAGCTATAGTGATCAAAACAGTATGGTACTGGCACAAAAATAGACACATAGATCAATGAAACAGAATAGAAAACCTGGACATGAATCCACAATTATGTGATTGATTAATAATCTTCAACAAAGCAGGAAAGAATATCCTACAGGAAAAAGATAGTCTCTTCAATAAATGGTGTGGGGTGGCATACAAAAGAATGAAACTCCACCATTCTCTGTCACCATACGCAAATATAAACTCAAAAGAGATTAAAGACCTAAATGTGAGATCTGAAACCACAAAATTCCTTGAAGAAAGTATGGTCAGTAATTTCTCTGACATCAGCTGTAGCAACTTTTTTCTAAATAGGTTTCCTTACAGGGGCACCTGAGAGGCTCAGTCACTTGCATGTCCAACTTCAGCTCAAGTCACGATCTCACATCTTGTGAGTTCAAGCTCCACATCAGGCTCTGTGCTGACAGCCTGGAGTCTGCTTCAGATTCTGTGTCTCCCTCACTCTCTGCCCCTCCCCAGCTCATGCTCTGTCTCTCTCTTTCTCAAAAATAAATATTAAAATATTTTTAAAAATAAAATAAATAGGTGTCCTAAGGCAAGGGAAATGAAAGCAAAAATAAGCTATTGAGACTATATCAACATGAAAAGCTTCTGCACCGCAAACAATGAACAAAACTACAAGGGAACCTATGGAATGGGAGAAGATATTTGCAAATGACATATCTGATTAGTGTCAAAAATATATAAAGAAGTAATAAAACTCAACACCCAAAATATGAATATTACAATTAAAAAATGGGCACAAGATATGAACAGACATTTTTCCAAAGGAAACATCCAGGTAGCTAAAGGACACATGAAAATATGCTCATCATCACTTATCATCAGAAAATGAAAATGAAAACTACAATAAGATATCACCTCACACCTATCAGAATGGCTAAAACCAGCAATACAAGAAAACAACAGATGCTGGCAAGCATGTGGAGAAAGGGGAACCCTCTAGCACATTGGTGGGAATGCAAACTGGTCCAGCCACTGTGGAAATGAGGGAGAGGGAGAAGGGAGTGGGGAGAGAGAGGCACAACCTAAAAAACAGACTCTTAACTGTTGAGGGCTGATGGGGGTAGAAGATGGGTGAAATAGGTGATGGGGATTAAGGAGGCACTTGTGATGAGCACCAGGTGATGTATGGAAGTGCTGAATCACTATATTGTACACCTGAAACTAATATTACACTGTTACCTACCTTGAGTTAACACAAAACCTTAAAAATTAAATTAGAAAGGCTTAAAAATTGAAGCTTATTATACTGTACACCTGAAACTAACATAACATAATGTGTTAATACATACTTGAATGAAAGAATAAAAATTAAATTTTAAAAAGTGAAATGTCAAAGTCTTTGAACAACATTTTAGAGAGAAGTGAAAATTTATATGAATCAACTTATGAAAGTCAAAGGATTTTATAATTCACATTTTAAACAACTTGTGTCTGGAAGTCAGTGTTATTTTTATGTGAAAATGCCTCAAATAGAGAAAAAGTCAAATTAGAGAAGGGAACCTCTTCTGTGAATCCTAGGCCACATCTCATTTGTTTCCACTACAGTGTAATTTTAAAATCATGTGTAAGCAATATGTTACGAAAAGTCTCAATTAACTAGAAGTCAACCAGGCAAATCCACATTTAGCTAATGTGTTTGCAAGTTACACTTTTGGGGGAAAGAGGTAGATGCCTACAAAGTGCTGCTGTTGTGAGTTAGTAAAAAAAAAAAAAAAAGTGAGAAAATGAGAGTTGATGGAATAAGATTCAGCTTTTCCCTTTTCTAGTCAAATACTCAATAGTGAGAACTAAAGATGATGAGAATCTATAAACTCTTTAAAATTTTTAAGTGATAATCATTATTCCTTTTTTCCAAAATGGAAGACACTTTAGTGCTTTCTAGAAGTATATTTAAACTCAAGGATTAAAACAAACACACAAAAAGGCCTTTGGTAAACTCTGAGTTAATCAGAGCATCAGTTGGTTTTTCTAAGATTGTGATTATTCAGGATCTTTTACTAAGTTCAATTTGCTTATATTAATTCACATGCATTAGCCACAAAACTATGATGTGTCTTAGAAAATAGCATCCACCCCATGTGTGGTGGGGATGGCTGGAGCCACAGACTGTATTCTGAAGTTATGCTTCGGTAGCTATGGTGAGGACCGCACTGTGGGAAAAGTCATGAAACATTCTACCATGAGCACCAGTGGGATAATTTTAGGAGATTAAAGTGGGAGCTGGTCAGTATTTGGCGGGAGAATTAACAGTAGAGGCCAGCAAATATTGTAACAGAGGATTAAAAATTATCAGTCATAATCACCACTTTGAGCAGTGGGAGTAAACTTGTGTAGTAAACATCTAAGGCCAAACTGTGAATTTCATTACATGTCAAAGAAAAGAAAACTACTTGGTGTATAATGCCAGCATGTGTGTTTGGGGAACAAAAGTTTGGAGGATGTGGCTAAATCATAAAAATAAGATTTGCTTATATTTGGAGCTTTGTAGATTACAAATTCAATGCTTTAAAAATTTAGTTTTCAGGGGCGCCTTGGGTGGCTTATTCGATTGGGTGTCCGACTTTCACTCAGGTCATGATCTCGCGGTTCGTGGGTTCGAGCCCCGCATCGGGCTCTGTGCTGACAGCTCAGAGCCTGGAGCCTATNTATTTACATATATTTAATGTATAAAAATATAAATATGTTGTGTTAATATATAAGTATTCTAAAAAATAACGTATATGTATAAGACATATACATAAAATCTAAAAGAATAACAGAAATAATTCTAAAGTTTATTGGGAAACATGAAACATAAGAAAAAGACTAATACAGTGGGAGAGAGAGAGAGAAAAAAAATCAAAAGTTCATTCTAGGAGGTCTAGCATATAACTAGTATGTTTTCTAGAAAGAGAAAATAGATATAATGATGGAGAGATTATTTTAAAAATAACACAAGAAAGTTTTCCAGAACAGGGGAACTTAAGATTCTAAGTTGAAGAATTAACTAGTGCCCTGAAAAATCCATTTTAAAAGGGAATAGCATAGTGAAGTTTCAGAATAACAGAAATAAAGAGATGATCCATTTAAAACATATGCAATACAGAGTTGGGAATCAGAATGTTAGATTTCTCAACAGCAACATTGGAACCTAGAAGAACCAAGGAGCCACACCTTCAAATATTGAAGAGTAATGTTTCCTAACCTGCAGTTCTGTATCTTACCAAAGTGTCAATAAGTGGTGATGGTTTAAACATGTAAAAATGCAAGTTTGGGGTTTTTGTTAGTTTTGTTTTTTGCTTCTAATATAACCCCTTTTAGGAAGCTACAAATCCTTTAACAAATCCCAGGATGATGAGGAAGAGAGGTGCCAGGACTTACACTGTGCAGAAAACGAGAGTCAGTGCAGATTGGAGCATGTGGAAGAAACACTTGAGTTGGAGGGCTCCAGGAAAAAATTGGAAGTGATAAACTATGATAGGTTTGCTCATGTGGAAATTTGTATTAAGAGGCTATAAAGAGGGAGGAAATATTTGCAAAGGACATATCTGATAAAAATTTTCATCCCAAAATATGCAAAGAACACTTTTTTTCTTTTCTTTTTTTAAAAATATAGTTTATTGTCAAATTGGCTTACATACGACACCCAGTGCTCACCAACAAGTGCCCTCCTCAATGCCCATCACCCATTTTCCCCTCTCCCCCACCCTCCCATCCACCCTCAGTTTGTTCTCTGTATTTAACAATTTCTTGTAGTTTGCCTCCCTCCCTCTCTGTTTGTAACTATTTTTTCTCCTTCCCTTCCCCCGTGGACTTCTGTTAATTTTTTCAAGACCCACATATGAGTGAAAACATGTGATATCTGTCCTTCTCTGACTGACTTATTTCACTTAGAATAATACCCTCCATTTCCATCCATGTTGCTGCAAATGGCATGATTTCATTCTTTCTCATTGCCATGTAGTATCCATTGTATGTATAAACCACATTTTCTTGATCCATTCGTCAGTTGATGGACACTTGGGCTCTTTCCATAATTCGGCTATTGTTGAGAGTGCTGCTGTAAACATTGGGGTACATGTGTCCCTAGGCATCAGCACTCCTGTATCCCTTGGGTAAATTCCTAGCAGTGCTATTTTTAATTTTTTGAGGCCCCTCCACGCTGTTTTCCAGAGGGGCTGCACCAGTTTGCATTCCCACCAACAGTGCAAGAGGGTTCCTGTTTCTCCACATCCTCATCAGCATCTATAGTTTCCTGATTTGTTTGAGATACCACTACAAAGACCTCTTAAAACTCAACAATAAGAAAAGCAACAACCCAATTTTACAAAAGGACCAAAGCCTTTAAAAGTCACCTCACCAGAAAACATACACAGATGGCAGATAAGCATGTGAAAAGATGCTTCACATCACATGTCAGGGAAATGCAAATTAAAACGCAAGTGCGATTCTACTACGTATCTAGGAGAATGACTGAAATCTGACAACATCAAATGCTGGTGAGAATGTAGAGCAACAGGAACTCAATCATTGCTGGTGGGAATACAAAAATGGTACAGGTACTTTGGAAGACATAAGTTTATAAATTTTGTACAAAACTAAACATACCTTCCAAATCCAGCAGTTGTGTTCCTTTGTATTTACCCCCAAAGAGCTAAAAATTTTTGTTTGCACAAAACCCTGCATACGCTTATAGCAGTTTTATTCAATTTGGAAGCAATCAAGATGTCCTTGAGTAGGTAAATGGATATAAACTGTATTATATCCAGACAATGGAATAGTATTTAGAGCTAAAACTAAGTGAGTCATCAAGCCATGAAAAGACAGGAGGACAGGAGGAAACTTAGATACATATTACTAAGAAACTAATCTGGAAAGGTTACTACTATATGATTCCCACTATATGATATTCTGGAAAAGGCAAAACTATGGAGATAGTAAAAAGATCAGTAGTTTCCAGGGAAGGTGGGACAGCACAGAGGATTTTAAGATGGACAAAATACTCTGTATGCTACTCTAATGACAGATAGATGTCATTAGACATTTGTCCAAACCCATAGAATACATAGCACCAAGATCAGATGCTAATGTAAATTATGGACTTTGGTAATAACATTGGATCAGTGTGGGTTCATGAGTTGTAACCAGTGTACCACATTAGTGGGGGATGTACGTCATGGGAGGGCTACACATGTGTGGGGGCAGGTCATCTATGGGAAATCTCTGTATCTTCCTCTCCATTTTGCTGTGAGCTTAAAACTGTCTAACAAAAAGACTATCAAGAGTGGAAAAAATTAGACAGGCTTTAAGAAAACAAAGCAAAAGAAAAACCAAGAATGTCATAGAAGAAAGGACATATAATCATAGCGCTCCATTTGGATTAGTAATGAACAATATATAAATAGTATTAAATAAAAACATTTATTTAAAAGCTGTGCAACAACTTGGGAGGACATGGGAGATGAGAATCGGGAGGGGACATTGGGATTACATTGCATGGGTGAGCAAATGCTTCCTCTATCTTCACAGGAAGCAACAGATAATATTTAAAATTATTCAGAAATATGTAGTGAATGTTCATTGACTAATGAATGGATAAGGAAGATGTGGTGTGTGTTTGTGTGCATGTCATGCACACACAGACACATACACACAATGGAATATTGTTCGGTGGTCAAAAAGAATGAAATCTTGCCATTTGCAACAACATGGAAGGATCTAGAGAGTATTATGCTAAGCAAAATAAGCCAATCAGAGAAAGATAAATATATGATTTCACTCATATGTAGAATTTAAGAAACACAACAGATGAACACAGGAGAAGGGAAGGAAAAATAAGATTAAAAAAAAAAAGAGGGAGGCAAACCATAAGGGACTCTTAAATACAGAGAACAAACTGAGGGTGCTGGAGGGGTGTTGGGAGGGGGAATGGGCTAAGTGGGTGATAGCCATTAAGGAGGTCAGTTGTTGTGATGAGCACTGGGTGCTATATGTAAGTGATGAATCATTAATGCTATTCCCAAAACTATTATTACGCTATATGGTAACCAACTTGAACTTAAATTTTTAAAAAATGGGGCTCCTGGGTGGTTCAGTTGGTTAATTGTCCAACTTTTGATTTCAGCTCAGGTCATGATCTCACAGGTTGTGAGTTTGAGCCCTGTATACGGCTCTGTGCTGGCAGCATGGAGCCATCTTGGGATTCTCTCTCTCTCTCTCTCTCTCTCTGCCCCACTCCTCCTCTCACACACTCTCTCTCAAAATAAATAAATAAACATTAAAATTTTTTAAAAATATATGTAGTCAAATATTAGAGGTATTTAGTTAGATATGGGTGTTTGTTAAATCCCTAGCTTTTGTTTTCTGTAATAAATTATATTCATAATTTACTTTTAATAATATTGAGTACGGTATTAAAAATCACTAACCTAATGGAATAAAGTGAGCCATGCAAGAGTCATCAGCAAACTGTATCACAAACCAGGAATTATGATTGATCTGGTCTGAGTATCTCAGGTTGAATTAAAAAGAAATGTTATAGAAAACAGTGAAAAGTTTTAAAAGTGTTTATCTTGGGACTGGGTAGACAGAGGGACAAGTGGTGAGGAAGCAGAAGAATCTTTTATTGTAAGACTTTTAGTTAGTGTTTAAAAACATCAGCTATGCATATGCAAGTTTTACTTTGAAAAAGTGTGATTTGGAAAACAATGATGCAAGCAACTTTCAGAATCTATCAATAATTCCAAGTCAGTATGGTTATACTGTTTGTGTTTCTCATAAGAATTTAACTAAATATGAAATGAGAAGTTAAACTGATTGACGTTTCATTTCACTTATTTCCTCTATCCAGATAAATTATTTATAAGTTGGGACATGGCTAAATTTTAAATTTAATAAAAGCCTATAAAATTATTAGCTAATAATTATGATGTTAATTAAGAACATAAGTAGGCATAAAAAGCTATCAGTCAATAAAAGTATTCAATGATCTTTAAAATGTTTAAAAATCAATGATACATATAAACTCTTCTTTTGGGCACATCCAATGCTCTATTTTTTTTAGAAGACTAGTAAGTGTATGTTTCTGCTTTTATTCTAGTTTTTGAAAACCTTTCAGAGTTATCCAGTCATGAAATCACAGGCACTATATCTCCTATTACATTATTTTCCATTTTAAATCATTTTAGGAAAGCCATATAGAATTTATCCATAATTTAGAATTGACTTGAGCATTAAGCATGGTATTGCATTGGAATTTTTATCTTAGAAAAAAAAAACATAGCTTAGTTTTGTATAGTATTTTGCAATTATGCTGTCATTAAAGACAGAGAATGCAAAAACAAAAAGAATGTTAGCCTTGAATTCTATGTAATCATTTCATGATTAAAGAATTAAAATAATGGTTCTATAATTAGTTTCTATGCTTGTATGATAAAACCTCTCTAATATGAAAAGGAACATGATAATCATTTTATTTTGTCATCAAAACCCATCAGGTTTTGTCATTTAATTTCCCCTGCTTTTTTATTTCAAATTTTCATAACGTACTCCTGATTTTCGCTCTTCTTTTTGTTCTCCAGAATTTTCACTTTCAGTGCTGAATTCCTTTGCTCTTTACTCAGAAACGCAAATGTATACTTTAGTTTGAAGCACAGGCTTTAACTGTTGGTCACACTGGCTAACCTTTATATCCCCAGTGGTTTTATTGAATGAATAGCATAATCCATAAACTTTCTTCAACTCTCTAACCTATTAGAATACCTTATATATGTCCTTGCCATTTATTAGACAGTGTTTTAAAATCACACGATCTATGAAAAATAAGTGGCACTTGGGGCATTAACCCCAAATTATAACCGTGTCTTGCACTGTGCAAAGAGAAATGACATATGTGGTTTCTTACAGGCAATAACATTTGATTTTCAAGAATGTGTTTAAAGTCATAGGTTTACCTGGAAAACACTTATTCCTTTCAAGGCACGTAGAGTAGCCTACAAGGGAGTGAGGAAGACTCAAGAGACACACTACTTCTCTCCACTTCCTTCACCTACTCTCCTCCAGGGGCCTCAAGAGGTTCAGTCTGGCTTCTCCAACCATCCCTGGGGAGTTGGTCTCATGATATTTGTTGAGATATCATGTTCATTTGTTGAGAAGTTTTATGAGAACATGATTTCTGAAATGAAAACTTTGATAATTAGTTTTTCTTTGATAGTCTTTTAAAGCCTGTGAAATAGTATTGCTTTGTGCCAAGTTTTAAGCAAATGCCTCATTGAAGGTGTGACCGCAATAGATTTTGCAATCTTTTTGGGTAGAAAACAGCTTGGATTATTTCTGTGAAATTTACTAGTCAGGAAACGTGACCTTGGGCTCACAATAGAATGTCTTTTTCTGTGTATTTATTGTTGGGTCCTGAAATTATGTATGTCTGTGCACGTGTGTGTTCTTTGTAGCTGAAGGAATTCCCTTCGAAAAAGTAAAGCTAAATTTTTCTCACTCCTGCCTGAGACCAGTGACAGGCTAATAAGGAAGAGTGATGATAGTAATAAAATGGGGCGAGGGGTACATTCCTGAGATTTTGCTGCTTATAAAATGATAGCCCTGTTACCAAATGACCACACAGGGACCCAAAGAGAGATCCAGTCCTGAGTCTCTCTGATGCAGAGAGGTGACCCTCCCTATGACTCATCACATCAGAAGCAAATGCTGTATTAACAGCTTTGGTGACTACCTTTTTAACCCAGAGAACATAGCTGTATGTTTTTAATTTGTTATGATTTATTACACTGAAATTGGTGTGAAATGGACAACAAATCATGGGTGTCAAAATCTGAAAATGAATTTTATCAGCTGAGGAAAGTGAGTGCCTTTGGGATTTGCATAAGTTTCTCATAATTCTTTCCATATTACAGATGATGAGCAAAACTGTGAAAATAAACTGAAAATGACATGATATTTCCTAAGTAGCTAATTTCATGTGTACATATAGACTCAAATAAATATAGACATTTAGCCTCACTTTAGACTTTCTCTATAATTCATAGTGATTTGTACATATCCACAGCGACATTTATCTAAAAACCTTAAGTAAATATTAAGACCATCATCACATCTCACAAATGTCTGAGATTATCTATAGAAAACTGCAATCATTATACCAAAGTGTTTACCAACTTCATTTCTTCACTGTTCCAACCCAGAAAAGAGAATTTATATCTATGTGCCAATGTAAAATTGCTAAGATTGAAGAAAGCGCTATCCCAAAATTTCAGATGTTATAAATACCCATCAGCATTGGGGAAAAAAAAGCTCCCCTTGTTAGAAACTAACTTTGCATGCATAATTAATTGGAGCACCATATTCCTGCTTCACAACCAGAAGAGAAATTGAATTCAGGTGTTTGGTGAACATATGGGGGATTTACTGTGAATTTATGACCTGTGGTTTGAGTGTAAAACCCCAAGATACTTGCTGATAAAACTTAATGAAGCTTGTGCAGAGGAGCTATTTTTATTTGTAGTTTGGTAATTGATACATTTCTTGGTTTAACCCTCCCAGCCTTTCTCCCATTTCTCATAAATCTTCCAGTTTGAAAGAGAGAGAGAGAGAGAGAAAGTAGAAAGCCCTAGTCTTCTTAGTCAGAAGACCAATGCTTACCTAATACAAAAATTCAGGTATGCTTTTCCACAGTATTTTGGTCTGTGCCTTCCTCCCTTCCCTTTTAATCTATCAAGTTATGCTTTCTCACCTGTACAAGTAACAGAAGGCAAACCCAAGTGCCATGGAGGAAGCACTCCAGGTTCTTCCTAGAGAAGCAAGAGCCTTCACAGAGAGGTGACACCACTTTACTCCATCTTAAGAAAGCAAGCATGGAGGTACAGTGTAGCTCATCATTAAAACTGAGGCAACAAAGCCACTGCCATTGGAAGGTTTTTACTCCAGGAATAAATAAGGCTTCAGGGACAGGATCCTGTCGCACACTCCCTAGCAATGTCGCTCTGCTTCTCTGCACCTAGGGTTTTACGAAGAATGCTCCTGATTTGAGTGCCAAGAAAGAAAACACATGACAAGTGCTCCATTTTAACATACGGGGTGTAATGGGTTTAATGAGAAACCTGTGTTTGCTCACTAATTTACAGCAATTAAGAACTCAGTTCTGACATCTGTAGATTATAACTATTTGTCTGGCGATTACAAGATCAGGAATAGTTTATGGAATTGCTAATGAGTAGAGAGAAATAACTAAGTGAGAAGAATGTGGCGTACCTGTAGTCTCTAAATGACACCAGCCCCTAATAGTTGTGCTGGCATCCCTTTCTTGGTCAGTGACATTTCTCCCCCCAACACTGTAGTCATCACTGTTCAAGAACTTGTTTGTATCCACTTTATCATGCTGACAATCTATCTGTTTTGAAAGGATTACAACTCTGTACATCCGTGCATGACATCACAGTAAGACATTGCTTAATGATCTGAGACGCTTGTGGTCATTGCTGACTGCCTGTTTCTAAAGCTATGTGACAGTTCTGCCCTACATATGTTTTCTCCAGTGTCACTTTTTGCCTTCTTCAGCCCTAGTGTCTGTTTTAAGTGACATCCATGAAATAGCTGAATTGTAGACTTGCCACTGGTACGAATAAGGGGACTAAAAGTCTGCCCCTTTCTAAGGATGCAAGGAGAATGAGGAATTGGACAAGGAAGGGAAAGGTGCTTTAATTTTTCTGTAGTCAAAATATTTTGAAAAGTAATGCTAAACTTGAAGGGTGGTTTACATAATGTACTAGATCTTAGTCTTTTCATTTGTGGACCTACCAAGGAAATCAAAAAAGAGATACATTTCCCTGAAATAAGTGGACCAAAACACAGGGACATCCTGTGAAGGCTGAGTTATCCAAAGACATCATCAAAGGCTCAGAAAAGCCAGAGTTCAGAAAAACAGGGTCTTTGCGTGTAATGAGCGGTGTCCTGGAAGCTTTAACTTACTATCTTCACCTTCCTAAGCGTGCTGGGAGCTGGGATGCAGACCATCCTGATGTTTCAGATATCTTGATTGCAAATCTCAGCTTCTGGGAGACAGTAAGACACTGAAGTGCTAGCCAGTGGAGAAGAAAGAGTTTCTGAAGTAGGGAGGTTGGCAGTCAGTGAAGCTCTAGGGTCCCGCTCTGGTGTACGCGTGCGATATCTGTGGGAGTGCTGGAAATACCTCAACGGGAATAAGCTTTGAGTGTGGAGTTGCAGGATATCCAAGATCTCAGATAGGATTTGGAAATTGACTATTTTTTTAATTGGGAAAAGAATAATGTCCTTTTGCATTCCTAGTAATTGGATGCCGGGTGCAGGTGTGAAATTCAGTAGCATTTGGGATAGAATTTTGTGCTTAGGCCAAAAAGTAAATTGCTAGGGCTGAGAGGTATGTAGCAAAAATAAGCTGATATGATTAACAAAATCTTTACTCTCTGCGCCTTGTTAGTAAATGGGGGATTTGAGGGACATGTGTTAAGTCCTGAACTCTCGAGAAACTAAGTAAAACCAGTTTTGAACCAGGAATATCTCCTCATGAGTTGTGTCAGATCGTGGCAGGTCACCAATCTCTACCGGGAAGAGAAACAAGGACTGAGCCCTTGAGTTCAGTTTTACCAAATGACCTGGCTAGCAAGTCTGTTTTTCACCAGACCCTGAGAAGATACCCACATTGCAGCTTTGGTCTCATGAGGACTAATCTTTGGAGATCACAGAGGCAGAGTGGACATTTTGAGTGAAGAGATGGGGAGGTTGACCAAAGGAGTCACCCAAAGCAACTGGGTAGATTTCTATTGGAGCATTCTTGGCTATATACGGGTGCTCAGTGGAAAGCATATGTAATTGGTTTCATGTGTTAAGATCTGGCAATAACCATCTTTCAGAAACATATTCTGCAATAGTATTTACTTTCTGAAATTTTTCTCAGAGACTAGAACTTTGGAGTGACTAACCATATAAATGATAGTAGTAAAACTCATTCATAAAATATGATTCCTCTCTTATATTCTGCTCTTCTAGCCAATATACTTTTGCAGCGATGGGTAGGGCATAGGTCTTTGTGCTTCTAGGTCACTTTATTTCATTTAATAAGTATGTACAACTTCCCTCCCCCACCATTGTTTAAGGTGATGTGGTAGTGGTGGTGGTGGTGGGTGTGTGTACATGTGCATGGTTAAGGGAAGGAGGTTTAGAGTATATTTCTGTTGTTTTTTGTTACGGTGGAACACAAGAAGGCAGACCCACTGTGCAATCACATTTCAAACCCCATTTGCATCACATCTGCTAACATCCTGTGGGCCAAATCAAGACACATGGCCAAGGCCCACATCAATGGGTATTAGTTCAATCTCTGCATAACAAGTTAACACAGCCTTAACAGCTTATTATATCAGTTTGTATAGATCAGTTTCTATGACCCAGCAACAGCTCAGCTGAATCCTCTGCTCAGGGTCTCATCCAGGTGCAATCAAAGGGTGAGCCAGTCTGGGTTCTCAATGGGGGGCTCCACTAGGGAAGCATTTGCTTCCCTGCTCCTGGAGTTGTTGACAGCATTCTGTTCTTTGCAGCTGTAGGATTCAGGGCAGCTTTTCTTCTTCAAAGCCAGAAAAGAGAGAGAAGGATTTGCAAGATGGACACTGCATTCTTATATAATCGCACAAATGTAATCATATCCATTCCTTGACCTTTGCTACATTTCATTGGATAGAAGCAAGTCACAGGCCCTGCCCACACTCAGTGGTGGGGGCCGGGACGGGGGAGGCATTGCACAAAGATGTGAATACCTGGAGGCAGAGATCATGGGGCCACTTTGAAGTCTGTCCATTACAGATATTTGCAGATCAGCTTACCCTGCCACAGGGACGTGGCATACAGAATATATATGTGTTAAATGATTGTGATGAAGGCATGAGCTTAAGAAAGGGGAACACATGTGCATGTAAGTTAAACACTGTAAAACGGTGTTTGCTGGCAGAATCAGAAGATGGAAAGGAAAGATATGAACGAATTTACCTTCCTCTCTTTTCTTATACTAGAGATCCTAATCACCTCTCCCTTCTGTCTACCGTCTTCCTTCCCTTTCATATTTGTCTTCTTTCTGCGGGAAAGATAGTGTATAGCAAGATGGTAACTTCTGCTTAAAAAAAAAGTGGTTGTTATCCCTTCTATTGAATTCTGGTTCTTAAAGCTATGGCCTCTGTTCCAGTTTTCCAGATTCCTTTTGCATAATTAAAAATGCAAATGTTAAGGTATTTTTAGTCCATAAAGAATTAATCAGTCACATCACAAACTCTCCTCTCTCAGCATACGCTCATCTGAAAAGATAGGTCAGAACTCAAGCCTGCAGGGCAGTATATATCCAGGGTTAGATCAGAAGGAGCAAATAATAGAAGCAAATAGAAAAGGCAGGACTATATGGACAATGCCGAGTTGTCTTTTTTTTTTAAATATTTGTTTCTTGGGCCTTTTACTAGGGGATCACTGGCCTTATCTTGGTGCAGTGGAAGTAAATAGCTTAGAAAGGCAACATATAAAACAGGCAGCATCTGCTGACTACAAAGTAGAGGTTGCAATCTAGCTGGCCACAGACCTGTTTGGAATTTGGTTTTTGTTTTGTCTCACCTAGGACCAAAAGAAGAAAGTAAGCCAACATTTAAAATTCAGGGAGCAGAGGAGAAAACTGTAGTTCTGACTTCTCTTTTTCTTTTAAAAAAAGTTAGAAGGTAACACGAGGCTCACATCCCTTCAGGACAACAATCTACTGGGACTAAGGGCCTCCGTTTCCAGACCTAGCATATTACTCCCATTTGTCACAGATTGTACATGGGTGCTTCCACAGCATCAGGTTTCCTTCACTCTTTAGTCAACTGCCCCACGGGCACTGGAATTTCTCCCAGCCATGAAGTTTGCAGGATGAATTGTTTTCAAAGTACTGTCCATTTAAGCACCTGCAGTGCTTTTAAATGCACTGGTTCCCAAGACTTGCACAAGGCTGCCTGAATCAGAATCTCTCTAGGTGAGTCTCAGTCAGCAAGTTTAAATAAGCATTCTGGAGGAGTCTCATACACACACTATGTATACATGAGAATGACTGGTGACTTTTCTCTTTTCATTCACTGTACCTAAGGAGAAGGTTGGATAACATGCCTATGGCGCACAGGTGCAGGACAGGCTTTAGCATTTACCTGCAAATAGGATTGTTGCTGCAGTTAGCAAGAATTGGTATGCCAGCTGCTTTTGCAAAGCACGTTTAAGTGGTCCATTCTGAAGGCTGTAGAGCCTAGCACTCTGTGTGATCCACCTCTACCAGGAGAGGGTACAATGTCCCTGGTAATTATGGATGAGAAAGATTTGAGTTTCATATAATTCAGGGCTGCACTGTGCATGCCAGATCAGGACTCTCTGTAGTATGTGAGCCAATGCTGTCAGAAAGACTCCTGATATCACTGAACCAAAACAAACCCACTTCACTTAGTGCAAGAGTTATATATAAAATACACCACACACACACACACACACACGCACACACACATAAAAGAAAGTTCCAGTTGGACTAAAACTTAAAAAACAGTGTGCAAGGGAAGGCTGCATTAGTGTTAGACTTAAATTGTCTTATGTCCGTCTATGTGGATTCTTTATAAAAAATAAATCATCTCTATAATTCCCCCTCCTCATCCTTCCTTTCTGTAGAAATTATGATTTGGTGGCTTGTCATTAAGAGTTGTATTGTCTCGGGGCGCCTGGGTGGCTTAGTCGGTTAAGCGTCCGACTTTCCCTTAGGTCATGATCTCGCGGTTCGTGGGTTTAAGCCCCGCGTCGGACTCTGTGCCGACTGCCAGCTCAGAGCCCGGAGCCTGTTTCAGAGTCTGTGTCTCCCTCTCTCTCTGACCCTCCCCTGCTCACACTGTCTGTCTCTCTCTCTCCTAGAAATAAATAAAACATTCTGCACGTATAGGAGGATTAGGAGAAATTTGACGGAGGAACAAGGGGGCGAAGGGGTGGAATGATGGGGGAAAGGGAGAGAGGCAAACCATGAGAGACTCTTGAATGCTGACAAAAACTGAGGACTGATGGATGTTGGGGGGAGGAGGGATGGGCATGGAGGAGGGGACTTATGGGGATGAGCACTGAGTGTTATGTGGAAACTAATTTGACAATAAACTATTTGTAAAAATAAATAAATATTCATAAAAAAAAGAAAAATAAATAAATAAAACATAAAAAAAAAAAAGAGTTGTATTGTCTCTCTCACCCATCGGATCAACTCATGTGGTATCTTTATTATATCCCTCACATACACAAATAATGAACAACTGAAAGTTGGCAATGAACCTAAATATAAGTTGATTGGGATGTGTAGGGATTAACCACTAATGCTAATGAATATTTAAAATTTCCTTTGGCTTTCTTGGCAGAAGAGCTAACCAAGAACTTTACAAGTCCAAATGTGAATTATTGGCCCGTTGTAGACTGGCCTGAGAAACAGAATGAACAGTTGCAATGGTTTCATTCTTGAAGCCAGGATTTCACCTTCAGACTGCCAACTGTTGTCCCCCAAGGATGCTTGATGGTCCCCCAGTCTTTGGAAGTCATCATCAATCAGGAAAACCATTGCAGCCTGTTTTTCAAGTTCAGCCCTTAGAGTCGCTTTGCTAGTCTTCGACAAGTTGGTTGCCATTCTCTAGAGCAGAGGAAGAAAGGAAGCAAAGGAAAAGAGAGTGAAGCAGTGTCTCACGAGCTACTGAGATTTGAAATAAGGGCAGAAGTGACTTCCAGAACTTGGCTTATACTGTGTAAAACATCGAGGTCACCAGAATTTAAAATTAAGGACACTGGGTCAACTTCCCTTGTTGGGAGATTTGCACTTTCAATTAACCATAAATAGTAGGACATCAATTTTCATCAATGGCTTGGACTTCATGAATTTAATAATTATAGGATTAAAATTCACAATAGTACATGAAAATAATAGGGAAATATTTCTAGTTAGACCTATAAAATACTTTGTCAGTCAAGCCTCCTATAATCCCCCTATTAGAAGCTATGAAGAAATATTCCAGGAACAAAAAAGTCACAGTTGGAAAAATGTACTAAGATTAATGATTGCTCACTTTCCTGTCTTACGAACTATCTTCATGCCTACACTAGCACAGTTTAACATGGAGAGCAAGGAATTCCAGAGATTGGGTGTTACATTGGGAAGCCTTTATGGAAAATTTTTGTGTTCAAAAATATAAGATGCCATATGTGTTTTTTAAAAGCCAGTAACAACCTTGGGGTGCCTGCGTGGTTCAGTTGGTTAAGTGTCCGACTTTGGCTCAGGTCATGATCTCACAGTTCATGGGTTTGAGCCCTGTGTCAGGCTCTGTGCTGACAGCTCAGAATCTGGAGCCTGCTTCAGATTCTGTGTCTCCCTCTCTCTGCCCCTCCCCCACTCATGCTCTGTTTCTCTCTGTCTCAAAAATAAACATAAAAATTTTTTTAATTAAAAAAAATTAAAACCCAGTAACAACCTGTTCAAGAGTATGGAGGGGCAGTTTTAAACTGTATCCAAATGTAGACTGAAGCATCATGCCAAATAGCTCATTTTATAGACTCATTAACCTTTAATGTTCTCAGGGCGATAAGTTCAAAATATTTGTCGGAAGAACAAAGGGAAGGCAAGCTTTTATTGACTGGAAAAATAATCAAATTGAAAGTATTGACAGGATGTTCCAGAAGCTCTAATGAAATTAATAGAAACATAAAGGTGATAGGGATCTACCCCGTAGTTTAAATGATGAAAGACTATCCCATATTCTTGGAAGACATTAATATTGTGGTTCTGTATGCAAATATTTTCAATGTGAGATTTTTAAGTCTTTGGAAGTCTTCAAAACAAATAGAATTATATCAAGACATATATTAATTTGGGATTTTTATATACTCTACTATGACAGGCTTTCTCTTTACAAGCCACCTCTCACAAATTACATTACCCAGGAGGGTGGGCCACTAGAAAAATTCAGATTCACACCAAGTAAGCAGGGCAGCATGTTTTCTATGAAGAAACTCAGTCTTCTAATAGCTTACAGCTCCCCATTCTGCTAGCAGTTTGGAGGATATATATGATAAGTATAAGGCTTGATTCTTGTCCTCAAGGAATCTGATGTTTTGTTGGGGAGACAGCATGTGCTTAATGCACTTGAATTGATCCCCTGATAGGACGCACCTTAGTCCTCACAGAATGAGGTAGACCAAAAGTGCCATGAAATTTAAGATTGATTTTGGCCCTCTGCAACTCTTACAAAATACTGTTTTTTAAAATCTGTATGATTTTATAAAGCAGGGACTTTGGAGTCTGATATATGTTTTACTAAGTGATACAACATGGCATAGTGAAATGAGGGCTGGACTGGACACCAGAATAATCTGGATTCCAGCCTAACCTCCCCACTGGCCAGTGGGGAGACTTCAAACAAGTCACTTACCTCTTCGGATGTCAGTTTCTACACATGTGTGTGCATACGCGTGTGTGTGGAAGAGAAAGAAATACTACCATCTGTACCTATCTTAAAAGCTTTTGGTGAGGATAAAACAAAATTTAACACTATTAAAAAAAAAAGAGTCAGGGGAACCTGGGTGGCTCAGTCAGTTAAGCATCTGACTCTTGATATCAGCTCAGTTCTTGATCTCGGGGTCACCAGTTCAAGCCCCACATTGGGCTCCACGCTGGAGGCCGAGCCTACTTTAAAAAAAGGAAACATTATTATTAACTAACTGATGAAATTCAACTACCATCAAAAGTTATTTCTCAAATGCTTTCTCATTTATGCTGTAAGAACTGCATTTTGTGTATAGAACTTTGATAACTCCCAAATAGGAACTTCGTATCATGGCATTATGAAAATAATACTATGGATTTGTGCACATACTACAGTGTATGGTATTAGCTTATTTGATTGTTGCAAGTATGATATTCAGAGCAAATTATTATGTCCACTTCATATATACAAAAAAATCCCACAACTCAGAGGCGTTAGGTGCCTTCAACTAAAAAGGTGGGGAAGCTAGGACAGGACCCTGGTTATTTCTGATTTTTAATGCAATGTCCTTTACAAAAAAAATTGGCTGCCAACACCTTGTCAGATTACAGAAAGGAAATGAGGCTTTTAAAATACTGCATAAAAAAGGAATGTCTAAAAATACTGCTTGCCCTCTTGATTATCTGCTTGAAATAACTTCAGTAAGTCTTAATCATAAGAACAAAATGAAAATTTCTTTTAAATGCCCAGATACTGTTTTATAAATTCACTTCCTCTTAAACAATGTCCTCTCACAGGAAGCTGCCATTTTTTCCCTAGCAACTGCCATTTACAGATTGTATTTCTGAAGGGTGTTCATTCTTGCCCCTTATATCTTTTAGCAACAGATCAACTCCTAGCAACCATGATCGGATACAGCGTCTACGGCAAGAATTTCAGCAAGCAAAGCAGGATGAAGATGTAGAAGATCGGCGACGTACCTATAGCTTTGAACAACCCTGGGTGAGTATTTGGTTCTTCAGCACAGGGAATAGTCTGACAAGTTCCCTGCAGCAAGAGCCCCCAAGCTGTGACCTTAGCCCTTTATGAAACAAGACAAGATGGAGCCAGATTCCTTTGACCTTTAACATATTGACCTTTTCCTCATTTCCATCTGGGTTGCATCATTGCTAATTTCATTTTATATCTTGTTGCACCATCTGTCCATTGCATAATCGGTTTCATTCGCAAAAGGATACTTGCTCTCATCTGTGCACTTTTTTTAAAGTTTAGTAAATATTTTCCTATATACATTTTTCTCAGAATTGGAGCCAGAATAAAGTAGTTCAACACATGTCTATTGTGTATCTACTATGTACAAAGTATAGTATTTAGCAATTCTTGATTCTTTATTCTCCCTCATTCCCTTTGTATATTTGTTGAATCCATCTTGTTTATCTGCACATATCCCCGTTCTAGTTTATCCTCCTTATAGCCATCAGAGTGATTTTTTTTTTTTGAAGTTTATTCATTTTTGAGAGAGAGACAGAGAGAGAGAGGAGAGCAGGAGAGGGGCAGAGAGGGAGACACGGCATCCAAAGCAGGCTCCAGGCTCTGAGCTGTCAGCACAGAGCCCGACGTGGGGTTCGAATGAACTCACAGAATGTAAGATTGTAACCTGAGCCAAGTCAGATACTCAACCAGCTGAGCCACCCAGGTGTCCCTGGGTGATTTTTCTAAAACAAAACTTTGAATGGCTTCTCAATGCCCACGAGAAAGAGTCCAAATTCCACAGTTTAGCACACTAATCCTTCCCAGTCCGGCCCCAGACTTGTGCTTGTACTTGTGTTTTGTCTTGGCGATGATGGCAGTGCTGGGAATGAAAGGCATTGGGGTAGATTTGGGGGTGTTCTCGATGGTGGGAATTTTTAAAAAATTTTTTGCTAATATGTATTTACTTTTGTGTGAGAGAGAGAGAGAGACAGAGCACGAACATGGGAGGGGCAGAGAGAGAGGGAGATGCAGAATCCCTAGACTCTGAGCTGTCAGCACAGAGCCCAACATGGGGCTCGAATCCACAAACCACAAGATCAGGACCTGAGCCAAAGTCAGACACAACCGACTGAGCCACCCAGGTGCCCCAAGATGATGGGAATTTTGAGGAATCTCTTTGGAAACTTGAGAGAGAATCAATTAGACATGAATATACAGGCTACTTGAAACAGGAAATTCTAGCTGAGAGTATTAGTGATCAATATGGTAATGTGACCATAACCAACAATCCTTAGAGGACTGGGAATAGAAAAATAATTTTTTGATTAATTCTGCAATGGAGGTTAGCAAGCCAGACATGGCAGAAAGTCAAGGAAAGTACTCTGGAGGCCTGGGGAAGAGGTGGGTGGAACATCACCCCGTCTGGGTAGGATGGTGAGTACAGCTCAGGGATGTATTACCCAAATTGCCTGGGAGGATACAAGAAGGGTCAGCAGTCTAGGGGTGTGAAAGCCTAGGGGGCTGTGGTCAAAATAATATAATTTTTGGAGTCCCGGATCTTGGAAGCGGAACAGTTCTTGATGATTTGAGGTCAAAGTTATGCCATCCATGTGAGTTCCTGAAGTAGAAGAGAGATTAGAATCCAAAGAGTTAATGAGTTCAGTTCAAAGTGTTGGGATTATAATTACATTAGGTATATGGGAAGGTAGGGCTAGAAGGAAGAACAGTGTTAGAAAAGGCTTAGAGATAAAAAAAAAAATCCTGATTTATTTTGGAAACGATATGGACCCAACTGCCACAGAACTCAGAGGTAGGTTATATTGTAAGGAAGGAAAGATGAAGGTCCAAATGTAGTTGGAGCCTTCAACACTAGATTGGAAGATTGAAGGAAGATGGTATGAGGACAGAACACTGGCCCACTCACTGGCCAGGTGACCTAGCTCTTCAGCCCTGTTTTCATATGTGTAAACCAAAAGACTTAGAGTAGATGGTTGAGTGTCAGTTATCAAACCCTTTGATATAATGAAAATTTAAGAGGTAGCTGAATGTGTCAGGTAAGGCAATACAAGTAGAACTTCTCAAAGTGTGGCCCACAGGCCAGCACCATCACTGTCACCTGGAACTTTCCTCAGACCTCTGGGATCTGAACCTCTCTGGCTGAGACCCAGGAATCTGTATTTTAACAGAGGGGGTCATTCTGAAGCATGTTACTTTCCAAAGCACTGATCTTAGGGTTAAATCATCTCTGAGGTCCTTTTTACTCCTAAAATCCAACACCCTCAATATACTCTGTACAAGGCCAGAAACCTATAAATGTTTGATCAAGGAGTTTAGTGATCAAATTGGGGTCTGTGGAAGATAATTTTGAGAAAGGAGAAGAAGGAAAAATGGGAAAAGCAGTGCTGGTTTCAAGGACTTTGCCTCCATTCAGGTTAGGAAGGAGGAGCCTAGAGCAGGCAATTGGTAATACAAGACCACCATCCAAGAGTAAAAACTCTTCATGAGGTCGATTCTAGCCTAACTTTCAGAGGTTATGTAACAACTTCAGCAGATGTAATACCTAAGAAAATCTCTAATTGTGTTTCTACATCAATATTATTATTAGAGGTATTGTTTTTCTAAAACAGTTATTTTTTAGATGATCAAGTAAATTGAATCATTCCCATGTAACAACATGACAGAAGTATGTTAATCTACTTATATTGTTTGCCATAATTGAGTTAATCTCTTCCTACCAGCTTGCCTAAAGTAGGATTCTTTTTTTTTAAATTAAGTTTTGTGTACAAGATAGCGATTCAACACTTTCATAGAACACCAAGTGCTCATCACAGTAAGTGCCCTCCTTAACCCCCATCACCTGTTTCACCCATCTCCTCACCCACTTCCCCTCTGGTAACCATTAGGTTGTTCTCTGTAGTTAAGAGTCTGTTTCTTTGTTTATCTCTCTCTTTTTTTTCCCCTTTGCTCATTTGTTTTGTTTCTTAAATTCCACATATGAGTGAAATCATATGGCACTTGCCTTTGTCTGACTGACTTATTTTGCTTAGAATTGTACTCTCTAGCTCCATCCATGTTGTTGCCAGTGGCAAGATTTCATTCCTTTTTATGGCTGAGTAATATTCCATTGTATATATACCACATCTTCTTTATCCATCCATCAGTTGATAGACACTTGGGCTGCTTCCATAATATGGCTATTGTAAATAATGCTGCAATAAACATCAGGGTGCATGTGTCTCTTTGAATTAGTGTGTTTTTTTTTTTAATTTTTGGGTAAACACCCAGTAATATGATTACTGGATCGGTAAGGTAGCTCTATTTTTAACTTTTTGAGGCATCTCCATGTTATTTTCCACAGTGGCTGCACTAGTTTGCATTCCCACCAACAGTGATGAGGGTTCCCTTTTCTCCACATCCTTGCCAACACTTGTTTCTTATGTTGTTGATTTTAGTCATTCTGACAGAATGAGTAAATGTGAGTTTTGATTGGCATTTTCCTGATGATAAATGATGTGGAACATCTTTTCATGTGCCTGTTGGCCATCTGGATGTCTTCTTTGGCCAAATGTCTGTTCATGTCTTCTGCCCATTTTGTAAATGGATTATTTGGTTTTGGGGTGTTGAATTACATCAATTCTTTTCATATGTTGGATTCTAATCCTTTATAAGATACATCATTTGCAAATATCTTCTCCCATTCTGTAGGTTGCCTTTTAGTTTTGTTGATTCCTTTAATGTGCAGAAACTTTTTATTTTGATAAAATAATTTTTATGGTCCCAATAGTTCATTTTTGCTTTTAGTTCCCTTGCCTCAGGACACATATCTAGAAAAATGTTGCTTTGACCAATGTCAGAGAAATTACTGCCTGTGCTTTCTTCTAGGATTTTTAAAGTTTCAGTTTTCACATTTAGGTCTTTAATCCCTTTTGAGTTTATTTTTGTGTATGATGAAATAAAATGGTCTAGTTTCACTCTTTTGCATGTTGCTGTCCAGTTTACACAACACCATTTGTTGAGGAGACTGTCTTTTTCCCATTGGATATTCTTTCCTGCTTTGTTAAAGATTAATTGCCCACATAATTGTGGGCTTATGTCCAGGTTTTTTATTCTGTTACATTTTCTGTATGTCTGTTTTTGTGCCAATACCATACTGCTTTGATTACTACAGTTTTATAATATAAGTTGCTGTTTGGAATTGTGATACCTCCAGTTTTGCTTTTCTTTTTCAAGGTTGTTTTGGCTATTTGAGATCTTTTGTGGTTCCATACAAATTTAAGGATTCTTTGTTCTAGTTCTATGAAAAATGCTATTGCTATTTTGATAGGGTTTGCATTAAATATGTAGATTGCTTTGAGTAGTATAGATATTTTAACAATATTTGTTCTTCCAATCCATGAGCATGGAATGTCTATTTCTTTGTGTTATCTTCAATTTCTTTCGTCAGTGTTTTATAGTTTGGAGTATAGGTCTTTTACCTCTTTGGTTAAGTTTATTCCTATGTATTTTACTGTTTTTGGTGCAATTGCAAATGGGATTGTCTTCTTAATTTTTCTTTCTGTGGCTTCATTATTAGTGTATAGAAATGCAGCATATTTCTTTTGTATCCTGTGATTTTACTGAATTCGCTTACGAGTTCTCATAGCTTTTGGGAGGGGTCTTTTGGGTATTCTTTTTCTTCTCTTTTTTTCTTTCTTCCCATTGTTTTTCCTTGAGAGAGTGTGCATGAGAGCGTGAGTGGGGAGGGACAGAGGGAGAGAATTTTAAGCAGGAGTCACCCCCAGTGTGGAGCCTGACATAGAGCTTGATCTGGCAACAATGCAATCATGACCTGAGTCTGATGCTTAAATGACTGAGCCACCTAGGTGCCCCTTTTGGGTTGTCTATATATAGTATCATGTCATCTGAAAATAGTGAAAGTTATATTTCTAACTTACCAATTGGGATGCTTTTATTTCTTTTTGTTGTCTGATTGTTGTAGCTAGGACTTCCAGTACTATGCTGAATAAAAATGGTGAGAGTGGCCATCCTTGTCTTATTCCTGACCTTAGAGTGAAAGGTCTCAGTTTCCCTAATTGAACATGATGTTTGCTGTGGGTTTTTCATAGAATGCCTTTATTATATTAGGGTATGTTCCCTCTAAACCCACTTGGGTTTTTATCATGAATGGATGTTATACTTCATCAGACACTTTTTCTGCACATACTGAAATGATGGTATGTTTTTTATCCTTTCTCTTATTGGTATGATATATCATTTGATTTACTTGAAGCAGGATTCCTTTAGAACGCAGAGTTCTAACCTGCAAGGCCCTCCAGGGGTTTTCTCAGTCTCCATACCATACCATGAGGAGCAGTGGAATGCCACCTGACTTTACCTGGGAATGTGGATTTCAAGCCAACATATTTGCAACATTACTGTTAATTAATTAATTGATCAGGTATATTGGGTGCTTACTATGTTCAGTCAGTGTGTCTGTTGCTGGAGAACAAAGATGAGGAAGAAAAAATACCCTTAGAACCCTAAGTCAAGCTGATACAACAGAAAAGAATATTTTGTACATATGATACACGTATGCATGGAATATTAAACACAGAGGAACTATGCCCAAATCAGTTGTGGGTGGTTAGGAAAGGCATGAAAGAAGGCCTCAGTGCTTGCTTCAGCAGCACATATCCTAAAATTGGAGGGATACAGAGAAGATTAGCATAGTGCCTGCACAAGGATGGCATGTAAATTTGTAAGCTTTTTATATATATATATAAATTTATATATATATTTATTTATATTTATNATAACTTTGAGAAAGAGAGAAACATATATTTGGGAACTAAGGTTTATCAGATTTTTTCTTATTGGTGACATTTTATCTACACGTACAATGTCCACATTTGAAGCTAAGTGAGTATTTCCTATTTCTTAGCTGTAGATGTTGTTCATTGGGAGATGTAGAAATGATTTGAAATCCATTTTGGTCCCTTTATAGGATTCTTTTTTTCCTAATGGGGGTGGTGACTATGTTGGCATACATTCCCGTGCTATCTACTTAATATGAACAATCATGTTAGGAAAAATGTTTGAGAAAATCCTATACATCCAGAAACTCACCTACTGAAGGTCATAGGCCAAATTATTGTATATCAAAATGCCATAGCAACTTTAGACCCAACACTTGGCTTGTATTATCATTTCCTGTAATGAGTGAGCAGGGAATTATTTGGATGACAGGCTGATTACTTTAGGAATGGAATAATTTCCTAAATTGTGGGTCAGAAGTTGACCTTTTCTTTTTCTTTCTTTCTTTTTTTTTAAATTTTCAAACAATTGGGATCTTGCTGTTTTTTCTCCTTTCTACTGATCATATAAATGAGCTTAAAGTGACTATAATTCTACTAAGTGTATTAATTTTCATACCAATTCTCCCTGTTGCCTTAATAGGGTTTTGTCTGCCTTAATAAGACCCTCAAAACATAGCTGGGTCTGTGGTTTTTGTTATCTGTTTTACAAAATGAGTTTTGAGTATGTTAGATTTTTTTTTCTTTTTCTGTGTGTATTCTGACCTTAAAAGGTCACAGTGTGTTTGAAAAGGAGAGACTGTGATCTCACCCATTGGAATGGTTTGTCATCATTTTAGTTTTAAGGAACCACAAATTCATCTTCAAGCTATGTGTCCATCTTAATCCATATTAGGTGAAATTGTCCCGCTTGTTGGAAATGCCACACACAAAGTGTGACCAGATGTATCATAGAGAAGATCTGAGCCAAACACTTTACAAACAGGGGGTGCTGCAGCAAATTCATCCAAGTAGCTCTTTTCAATTCATCCATTTTCAAAATGTCTTCCCTAAATGCTAGCAGTGTGGAATGCACCTGTTCCTGGGCTTTTGTTCAAAATAATGTTTGGACTCTGGTTTCTCTTCAGATCGAATACATCTTTCGCCTTTTACAAAATAATGTTTGGGCCTGAGGGAGCTGGTCTGTGGCACAAAGGGTCTTTAGATGAGCAGAGGCCCAGGAAATTTTCTTAGCTCCATAACTGAAAGCATTCTCTCCCAAGTTGCTGAAGAGAAGAGGGAGGAAGAGGAGGAAGGGGAGAAAAAGCAACTTCTTCACCATGTAGTGCCAGGTGCAGCATAAATAAAGCAGCAAGTTGCTTTAAATCTTTCTTAAGATAATGGAACAATAGCTGAGGTTAGGATTATTATCACAGAGCTCAGATATGGACAGAACTTAGTGTTGCTTTTAAAAGAATTAAATTGCACGCTGCAGACATAAGTACCATATGCTGTTAAAACTTTGCAGATACCTGAGTGTTGCCCACAAGGAGACTTGCTGGCTAAGGCGGTTGATAGATGGGATAATGGAGCCTTTAATAGCTATATTGCTAAATCCTTTCCATCCCGAGTTGGTAGTGACTCAAAGTAGTTTAGTCCTTCAGATGGAAAATTGATCCTCTGCTATGTGAATACCCTCTTCTTCCCCAAGCTTTCTTCCTAGCTGTCTGTCTCGAAACAACAACAAAAAAAAGATCTGTCCTTTTTTCCACTTTTCTGTCTGGGACTTTTAATGGCTCCTCTTCCCTTTTTAGGGTTTTGTCTGCTTTAATTAGAGAGCCAATATACAGTACAGATTGCCTTCCCTGTACATCATAGGGAGTTTGAGAAAATGATCCATATCTTTTTGTTTTTCATCTTTCCTTTTCTTCTGTCATTTCCTTATAGTAAGGCTCCATGCCTTGACTCGAAAAATGCCTTCTTGGCTAATAGCTTTGCAGTTCAAATTGGGTGGAAATCACCTCCCTTGGAAACCAACCTGGAGAAAACAATTCCTACAAGCAAACAGGAACCCTTCACTCATGGCAAAAGTGTCTGCACTGCTGCAAAGTAGACCCCTTTCTTCTAGCTCCAGGGACCCATCCCCCAGCCGAAGGCTCCTTGACCCATGGGCCATGCTACTGCCAGAGACCTCAGGTACCAGAAATCAATGAAGCTGCCTTTGGTCATCATTAGCACATGACACCAGAGGGCTGGCTTGTCTTTAAAACTACAATTTTCAGTGTACCTGCTGTTTAGGGAGGGGGAGAAATAGATCCAGACATTGGTTGAGAAAGATGAGAGAGAGAGAAATGGTGTGTGAAAACCAAACATGTATTTATGAAAACTTTATGAGGGAAACTGGTTTGCTCTGCACATTTTTCAAGCATTACTCACATCATTAGTAGCAATTAGGCTTTTCAACATTCAGAACCCACAAGAGTTCGATCAATAGTTGTAAAAGTCTCTTGTGTGAGGGGGTAGAGGTGGAGGGCTCTAAAGGCAGGGTCTATAGATAAAAGCTAACTTTTGATTGAAAGCTGTAAATGAGTCTACTGTAGAAAATAATTACCAAGATTAGCAGTTGCCACTTTTTTTAAGTTTATTTGAGGAAGAGAGAGAATCCCAAGCAGGCTCTGTGCTGTTAGTGCAGAGCCCAACTCGAGGCTCAATCCATGAACTTTGAGATCATGACCTGGGCCAAAACCGAGTTGGATGCTTAACTGACTGAGCCACCCAGGTGCCCTAGGAGTTGCCACTTTTAAACAGAGTGAACAGTTTACACTGTTTACATGATTCAATAGCATAAAAGTCTTCCTACCCTCTACCAACTCTTTAAACTACCATTTTATCAGAATGTGGAATTTATATTAGGGTTACAGCAAGTTTGAATTGCTAACATAGGAATTCCAAATCTCAGGTGGATGTGTGTCCTTTTAGTTATTGTTGCAATCATCATCTTCATCATCACTTTTCCTTTGATGTAGTTGAACTTCTTATATCTTATTTTTGTTTTCCATTCGTGACCTTGAACATATGTGAAAATTTGAAAATTTTATAATTCATTTTTGAGTAGAAAACTCCCTCAAAAGTATCATTTGTAAGAATAGTAGATATATGTGTGTATATGTGAAGACATACAGGTGCACACACACATTGCTTACACACTACTTTATTTATATGAAGAAAAATTAGAGTATTTAAAAATTATTTTCTACAAATGCTAATAAAACAGTAATTAATTTTACTTCATAAGTGACATATGCCCTCATGTATTAAGCTCTAAAAGTCTTAACAATATTGCCTAACTGTAACTGGTACTGAAACTTTGTATGCTATATATTTATTTTTGTTCTTTCTTTAGTCTATTAACAGTTTTGGTTTTATATTTTTATTTTGGAAAAATAAGAATGATTTTATTAACTTAGAAAAATGCTTAGTTAATGAAAGTTAGTGAAAACACTATGTAGATGATATTTTTAATAATTTCTTTCACACTAGTAAGTGATAGCCAAATTGTGTAGCTTTCCCAAACTTTATATGTTTTTTATTGTATAAATACTGTCTCTCTATAATCATGATAAAGACCAAAACTTTGCAGCTCATTTACAAAAGCAACATGCATAGTTTTCACTTGTGGTTTTAAACATAAGCAATGAAGAAATTTACATATCATGGCCCTCCGATGTACTGTGTAATAGATAACCATGTATTTATTTCTATTTACAACCTCTACATCATTACGGCCCTGGCAGCCTTGGCTATTTTTTTACTTAAAAGGTCATTGCTTGTCACAAATTTCATCATAAACAAGGCCGGGTCATTTGTGATTTGTACTCTTAAAACAGAGCTATTTCTTTATTGTCTGGCAGATATCCAGAATTCATATTTTTTTAATTTTGTTAATATTTATTTATTTTTGAGCGAGAGAGAGGCAGAAAGAGACAGAGAGAGAGGGAGACACAGAATCCAAAGCAGGCTCCAGGCTCTGAGTTGTCAGCACAGAGCCCAATGTGGGGCTCGAACCCACCAACCATGAGATCATGACCTGAGCCAAAGTTGGACACTTAACAGACTGAGCCATCCAGGCGCCCCTTCATCTCCAGAATTATTACAATTATAATTTACCTGTGTGTCTCCCTGTATACATGTTACTTTGTTGTTGTAGCTCACAATGCTGTTTTATTTGAAAACATGCACTTTTCTCTGGGGTTACAAATTACCTTTCTTCATTTCTTTATTTTTATTATTTTGGACTCCAGATATACTATTCTATTCCTGCCATAGAGGTGGAAACTACCGTATTTTAAAGTTGGGATTGTCGATTATAATACTGCTCCCACAATTTACATTTTTATGAAATCATCATTGAAATCATTAATCAAGTTATTTTTTTATTTGGGCCAAGTGTAAAACTTGCCGGGATAAACTTACGTCCTTGCTCTTGACTAGTCATGTATACAATCTTCCTTGAAATCTGTGGCTCAGTAACATTTCATCTTAAAAATAAGGGTGATTCTTCTTAAGAACTTACCTTTCTGCATGCTTTGAAAAGAGAAATGGAATAAAAGTCATCATAGTGGGCAGACTAGTATGGAATATGTCAGTTTGCTGATTCCAAACTCATTCACTCATGTTAAGTTTTCAGATCCTGTGTGATGATAATTTTATTACTGGAGTTCATCAAGATCCAGCTGGGTCCTTGCCATGGATAAGGTTTGAGGTGCACAGTGTCAGAAAATTGAGTTGAGGAAACAAAAGCCTTTCAACTTTTTTTTCCTTTTTTTCTGTTGGAATCAAATTTTCAGGCCTCTGGGAGAAACAACTTAAAAATACACCTGAAATTTCTACAAGACCTTGCATTTTCTTCTCACATCTCCACAAGCAGTGTGTCACAGAACAGCATGAGCTTAAGAAGCCTGTTACTAAATCCTGCCGCAGAATGCCAGATCTTTCAAGACTGCTTGACACATGTATATAGCTCACACTGAATGAAAAGGAAAGGGAAATGTGGTTGTTTTTGAGGGTGGAAAGGCGATTGTGTAGTATTTTCTTGCTTTGCTTTCCCTCTGTCCAGTGGCTTGTCTCAAGCTTCCCAAGCCTCACCATGAACAATAGAACTGCTCAGTTTTCTTTCTGGCCAGCCTCATCAAGTGTAATGGAAGAAAATGTCTGTCTTCTTTAATGTAGTTGATGAACAATTGGTTGATGCTTTGTTTACATAAGCAGAACTCACTCGGCAAAGTGTTTTCCTTGCTCAAGGCACCACTGATGTGTTATTTGAACGGTGTTGTGGAGCGGGTCTCAGAACACACATTTGTTCCAGTGAGTGTGGTTATAAACATCCACTAGTAGAGACTGGGGTATTGTAAAGCCTAATCTCTTGCACATTATTTTTGTATCGGGATATTTTTAATATGCTCACTGACTATGCCCATATGCTTTGAAATTTTTGTCCCATATATTGCCTTATTATTGCTTACCAACAAATAAGATAATGCTGGCCAGGCAGAAAGAGAACAATAGATAATGCTTCCTTTCTGTTCACACAAAAGCCAACCACAGGAGCCACTCCTTAAGTAATAAGCCCACATGCTATCTTACAACTCTCCAAATGAATGCAAAGACTGTTATTTTAGGAAATTATTATCAAGTCAAAGTCTGCCATTGGTCTCTAAGAGAAAATCGATAGCTGGTTTTTAAGAGGCATTCTTTGCTCAGAAGACATCTATTGCACAATGTTGCATAACACAGAAGGGAGCAGAGGTTAGCAAGTGCCAAAAAGGATTACTTAGTGAATGTCACTGATGCTACAGTACACCATTGTTGGGTGTTTTGTAGAGTTAGAGGCATCGTTGTCTATTTTGAGCAGACCAACTTTCATTTTAAAAGGGCAGATCTAGAAGGTAAGCTAAAAATTGTCAGTGAGAAGCTGAAGCATCCACAGGGGCTTGACCTGCACGCCACAGTATACACAGCCAATATCTGATTTTGCTGAGAGCCAGCAATCAGTAGATGACCTGCTGACCAAAGTATTTGGCTAGAAGGAGTAGAAGTTTCTCTATAGGATATAATTAACCTAGGTAAAAAATGCCATTTCCTAATAAGTAAGGAAAAATGTATTCTCTCGTAACCAGTTCAAGTAGTTGTTAGCTTTCGGGGCTATTCTTTTGATGAGTGTTTCCATTTCCATTTGGCTGCTATCCGTGGGTTGGAGGAGACCTGCACATGGCTAACAGTGCCTCGTTTCAACTAATCTGCATTCAGAATTTGACCATCACTCTTCAGGAAAGAGAAATGAACTCTATTGTAGCCCTACTACTAGCCTAAAATACGTAACCGCTGAGAAAATTCCCCAGCACAGCCAAATTTCAAGTGTGCACCCATGGACTTTCCCACTTTTTTGAATTATTATAGCAAATTTCTATTTACTTATTTATTTTGGGTATTGGCCTCTTCTGGTCTTCTGAGGATTCTCGCTCCCCTGTGCTTACTGGATACACAGGGGATGCAAGCTGGTACCTAATGTTGGTATTTACCAAACCTTATCAGGAAGACTGGAAAAGTTGACCTCTCAGAGCACCTAGGTGGCTCAGCTGGTTAAGTACCTGACTTCAGCTCAGGTCATGATCTCCCTGTGAGTTTGAGCCCCCACATTGGGCTCACTGCTCTCGGCATAGAGGCTGCTTCTGATCCTCTGTCTCCTTCTCTCTCTGCCCCTCCCCTGCTCTCTGTCTCTCTCTCTCTCAAAAATAAACATTTTTAAAAAGAGAGAAAGAAAAGTTAACCTCTCAATTTCAGACCATTCTAAGGCCAAAATCAAAATTTAAGATGCTTGACTATTGGGGGCTCATAAGAGCAAATAAACCACCTCTCTTCTCACCCTTGGGAAAACTGCAGGTGGCTTTTTAAAAACTCACCGCATGTATAACCAGTTTCTAGGTCAATCCTTAAGAATCGAGTGCTACTCTCAACAATAGCCAAAACATGGAAAGAGCCTAAGTGTCCATCAACAGACGAATGGATGAAGAAGATGTGGTTTATCTATACCATGGAATACTACATGGCAATGAGAAAGAATGGAATCTGGCCATGTGTAGCCACGTGGATGGACCTTGAGGGTGTTATGCTGAGCGAAATAAGTCAGGCAGAGAAGGACAGATACCATATGTTTGCACGTATAGGAGGATTAGGAGGAACTTAACGGAGGACCATGGGGGAGAAGAAGGGGGGAAATGGTTGGGGAGGGGGAGAGAGGCAAACCATGAGAGACTCTTGAATGCTGACAAAAACTGAGGACTGATGGGTGTGGGGGGGGGAGGGGGATTGGTCATGGAGAAGGGCACTTGTGGGGATGAGCACTGGGTGTTATATGGAAACCAACTTGACAATAAACTATTTGTAAAAAATAAAATAAAATAACAAAAAAAAAAAAGAAGGAGAAGAAGAAGAAATCCGAATGAAGCCCACCGGCCACGCGGCAGCCAGAATGGCCCCCTCGCTAACTGTCGCCTTCTCGCCCCTCAGCCCAACTCCAGAGCGGCGGCGCAGAGCGGCAGGCACGCGGGNGCGCCAGAGGCAGGAAGAGCGCGAGGGCTTCCAGCAGGCCCAGCGCCAGTACAGCTCCCTGCCCCGGTGAGTCCCGCCCTCCGCTCCGAAAGCCCCTTCTCCACGCGCTCTTCCTGTGGGGGCCCGCCTGCAGGGGGTGCTGCTCAGCCTGCACGGCCGCCTGACCCCTGGCAGGAGGCCCCAGAGAAAAGGGTGGCAGGAGATGCCGGCCTGGTCCCCCCGCCCCTTCCCCGGTGCCTGCGGGCCGGAAGGGCTCTCTCTTCATCTGAAAACTGGAAAGCTGTTATTTTGCGTGGCTGCTGGGGTGACTGGCGTGTCTGATGCTGTGCAAACCTAGAGCTCCGTGGAAGGGTTGGGGGGAGGTGCCCTCCGGTGCAGGTGGGATCTCTCTTGCTCTCTCACCATCCTTGCCCTTGTTCAGTGCCGATCCTCAGAGTCCCAGGGATGCCAGCCTCCTGAGCCGACAAGCCGGGGTGGGGGTGGGAGGGTGTTATCCGCAGGGCTGCCCACGTGCAAGTACCGCAGCCCCGGGGGTTCTCTGCCAAAGGCCTGGAGAGCGCTCGGGTGACCAAGCCCTAATACACTGAAATGATAGCCATTTTCCCATCTGCGTATTATCTCTGTGCACAGGAAAGAATAAAAGTACCTATTTAAAAATACTCATCTTCCCAGACTTCCTGCGATTCACTTCTATAATAACAATTCTTACAGGCATTTGTTCTATCTCAAAATCAGGTGACACAAACATTTTGGTGGAAAAAATCCACTTTCCATGTTTGTATTAAGTAGATTATTTGAATTTGAGCAGAGCAGTGTGGAGGTGGGAAATGCTTCTCTGTGTAAACTTGACTGACCTATACAAAAGTGGTCTTGACTTGCTTGTAATTTGTAATAAGGATGAGTCCCTTTAAATGTTAAATAATTATTGTAATAACCATGAGGGACTTTCATGCACATCCTCATTCCGTTGTCTGGCTACATCGACATAAATCAGACAAGGCAATGAGGATGTGAACGAAAATCTACCAGGATGAGTAGTGTCCTTCTCCTAATTGTAGTTTACTAGTATTGTCATATTGTTCATTCAGTTGTTCTTTTTTCATCTGTAAAGTTGTATCTCCTTCGGAAACTAAATTATTTTTTTCTTTTAAATAGGAGAATTGCTTTTTTTCTTTTACATAGGAGAATATCTATTTACTTAGCCCACTCTGGGTAAGAGTCACTGAAGTTTGGGGCACCTGGGTGCCTCGGTTGGTTAAGACTTCAGCCTAGATTATGATCTGGTGGTCCATGAGTTGCAGCCCCACGTTGGGCTCTGTGCTGCCAGCTCAGAACCTGGATCCTGCTTCAGATTCTGTCTCCCTCTCTGTCTCTCTCTGTCCCTCCCCCACTTGCACTCTGTCTCTCTCTCTCTCTCTCTCTCTCTCTCTCAAAAATAAACATTTTTTTAAAATTAAAAAATAAAAAATAAATAAAAGAGTCACTGAAGTTTAGGTCTGGACACGACCTTGGACATCATGTTGTCTTACAAAGAAGCAGCTCAGAGAAATTAAGTAATCAGACCCAAACCTGCCTGTTTCCTAAACCCTGATTTCATAAGTCTCATTGTTACTGAGAACTTTGGTTCCCAAGCCTGGAATGTCAATGGGTGTAGGTGCAAAGCTCCTCCCTGTGCTCTACTTCCCTTAGCATTTGGAAGAAGGCCACCGTATGAACTAGCCCAATGCGCCAAATGTGAAACATCTTTCCAGTATCATACATAAAGGTTCTTCTGTATAAAATCCCTCTACCCTGCCTGTTTGGCTTGCTTTCCATCAGGAGAATGAGTGTGTTCAGGTCGATGAATTGACGTACCTGATGGTCAGTAGCACATCATGGCCCGCGTGAATGGCATTGCCTATGCAGGGGCTGGGATGTTCTTTTATTGGCAAATTGTTTGACTTCATAAACGTTAGTTGTTTTTGAGAGTATAAGAAGTGGAGGAGAAATATCAGAAAGCATATGTAACAGGCAGAGTGAATTGGGAAGTGCACAAGGCTGAGGAAAGGAAGTGGGAGAGATGGTGGGCACGAGCCCAGAAGGGCACACGGCCTGGTGGGAGAGGACCCCCCAGGGTCCCAGTCCTGGGGAAGAGGGCAAAGAGAGATCACTGGCTTTCTCCTGGTCTCGTTCCCAGGTAGCCCCATAGTCCAAACTGATGCTCTGCTGTCTTTTCCGCCTCCTCATCTAGGCTGCCCTTCCTTGCTCCCCTCTCCCTTCTGAAGCACCTGGCAGAAGGATCTAACTCCTGGAGGGGAGGGTTGCCACTGCTGCCATCGGGGTGTTTCCCTAAATAATAAAAACTCCCTCTGGGTTCAGTGTAGCCCCCTTGTTACTAGGCATTTTATTCTGTGTTGATATGAGAAAAGCAGAAATCCCACGATGAAAATGTGGTAGTTTCGGGCAAGAGTGCTGGGTGCTCTACAGCCTGTTCTCTGCCTTTAGAGAACAGTTTCTCGATGGGACTATATATTGTGGGAAGATTTAGGAATGTGGAGACGCACCCAGCTTGGGCATCCCTTGACAAAAGCTGTGCGTGGAGATCCAGAGGAAAGGAACGAAACCAACTAGGAACTGAGAGGAAGATCGCAAGAACCTACATGGGCTTCAGTCAAAACCAGATTTCGGACATGTGATATTCTTCAAGGACGCTTGACCTCTGCTTTTCAGATGTTGGCAGTTAGCGGAGTTTTGTCTAAACAAGTTGGTATGGCATTCAATGCCAAAAAGATTTCACACACAACAGAAGTTCTCTTGCAAAGTGGAGCGTAAAATAAAACAAATGGTCAAGACTTTGTACCAGTAGCACTAGAGGAAGGGGTCTGAATTAAAGGGACATATACAAGCCAGGGTGGTGTGTAAATTCTCACTGTAAGTAACCCGTCTATAGCCAGAATTCAAATTACATCTTGAAATGTTGGTAAGGAATCCTAGCCAAGTCATATCACTAGTTTGGGAGGAAAGGAGATCTGAGTGGACCCACACTTAATTCTCAGTAAGGCTAGGCTTCCTTTTCAAATTTTTTTAAATTCCTAAATGACTTATTTTATTTTCTTTTTCACTTTCTTTTCTCTAATCTTTTTAAAATTTCTAGATTACTTTCTTGGTGTTCAAAAGGCAACTCTAGAACTGAGTAGAAGTGTGTTCAGTTCCAAAGACCCATTAGTCAGCCATGTACTGTATGATATCCTTTTCTAAGCATTTTACATGTGTTATTTCATTTATATCCTATGAGGTTAGGTATCTTACCTATTTCACAGATGAGACAACTTGGGCCCAAACAGCCTCACCCTCCTGGGGTCACACAGCCAGCAAATGGAAGACAGAGTTGGAATCTGTATCTACCTGATCCTAAGTATCATGTAGAAAACTTTCATATTCTGCAGTTTTCTCGAGTTTCTCTATGATCTGCTCATTTCTTGTCTTCTCCTTAATTGAGAGCTTATTGATACCACACTTAACCAAGGAATCATGTGTATATTTGTGTATGTGTGCCTGTATCTATGTGCATGGTCTTTCCCCATATATCTTACTTCAAATCTCAGGGAAGTCTGCTTACTTCCCTCTAGATGGCTTAATTTGAAGAAAATTTTAGCTACAAGAAATTCTTTCTCTCACATCATCATAACTTCTGTCCCTAACAAACCTTTAGTGACTTCTCGATGTGTTTAAATAAAAAAAGATTCTATCTTCCCAAAATGATTCAAAATTCAGCTTACTGTGCACAAGCGCCATAGAGTGAAGCTTTGGGCTTTGTAGAGCTGGGGGTTGGGAGATGGAGAGGGTTAGTGGATCTCAGTAGGCCAAGGATGAAAAAGAGGTGAAATTTCTGTGGCCTACTTCTGGTTATCTTCAAATTGATAACTAACCCATGAAGGAATTCCACTTTTGTTGCTGTAACATCAGTAACAAGTTCGTTGTTTTAATTAAAGTTTCATGATTAATGTCAAATCCCTGGTTTCGTGCTGGCATATTCCATCATTCATGTCCCTGGGCAGATTAATTTATGACTTTTTAAGCGAAGATAATCAGTGCTTTAGGCAAATAAACTATTCCATCAAATCTAAGGATTCTTGCCTGGGATGATTGTATGAATGGTCTGATTCCCATTAAAAGAGAAGCAGATAAAGATACGCGGGACTGCCCAATTAATCATAGTCATATCCAGAGATGATGCTGGACATTAGTTCATTTTCCTTATTGAAAATACGCCCAACTACATTTTAGGCCATGTGGAAAATGGGGAGATTTCATCCCAAACCATGCTGATAGCACTTCTGAATGTTCAAAAATGCAAATGTTTCATTCCTATGAGAGCCCCAGTGTCTGCATAGATTGTATTTTCCCTTCACGGGAGTCTCTCTGAACATCCTGTCATGTTGTGTGTGTTGATATGAAAGGCTGAGCAATACATACTGTCGCCAAATGATTTTCTTATTGATAAATGGAGCAATATATTTTGTTTTATTACTCAATTCTCTCTCCCTCTCTTCCATTTTTAAGGCAAAAAATTAGGACATGTCTTCCTTTCTGGCACAAAATTGTTTTACTTTATCATAGCCAATCTTATTGTAAATTCATAAAAGCATCTAGAGACTTGATAGTAAGTTAAAGATGTTTCAAAACAATAATGTTTCCTGAAAATGATGTGCAACTTTATTGCAGAAGTGATAAGATGTAGAAATTTCTATATGGCTCTGATTTATTTCCCTATCCTGGAGCGACAGAAAGGGAGTTAAGTAGGTTGCCCCAGACTTTGGGGAGGGTACAGTGTGTAGGAAAATAGTGCTTGCTTTACAGACTTTCCAGGTTCTACAGTCTTGATGAGCATGGATGCTGAAGAGTGTTGGTTGCTGACATATACATCTTGAAAGCCGGCGCTTTAAGGGACTGCCTGTTGCATTTTTAATCATATAGGAGTCTAGACTTAAATCTTTCATAACTGAACTCATATCGTAATCCATTACATGTACTTCCTATTAGCTAGCGTCTCAGGCATTATGGTGGCAGCTGTGTAAAATATTTGTTTTGCTTGTTTAGGATTGAATTGTAGCATTCTAAAACGAGCAATTCCTACTGGGGTAGGAGCTGCCAGATCTCTAATACCCCCGTACAATGTCTTGCCAATGTGTCTAAATTGCAAGCAGTACTGTCACCCTAAGCAGAATCAATAGTGCCTACCAGACACAGAAGGAAGACCCTTATTTTTGGATAGCCTCTGAAGCCCTCGGCTCTCTCTCCTGTTTAGCCATCGTTTGCTGAGGATGGTCCTGTGTTAATCCTCCAGGCCACATCACTGTGGGTGAACATACAGTACTATTGGTTGAGAGGTTCAAATGCATATTCCTCTCCCCACCCCCCACCACCTTCCTTTCTTTTCTCTTTCCCCCCTTCTCCCAACCCTCACACTAATCTTTGGGATTTGCTTTTCTAGGCAAAGCAGGAAAAATGCCAGCTCTGTGTCCCAGGATTCCTGGGAGCAGAACTACGCCCCTGGGGAAGGCTTCCAGAGCGCCAAGGAGAATCCCAGATACTCCAGCTACCAGGGCTCCAGGAATGGCTATCTGGGTGGGCACGGCTTCAACGCCAGGGTGATGCTGGAGACCCAGGAGCTCCTTCGCCAGGAACAGAGACGGAAAGAGCAACAGATGAAGAAGCAGCCTCCTCCTCCTCCTGAGGGGCTCAACAACTATGACTCGTACAAGAAAGTCCAGGACCCCACTTATACCCCTCCCAAGGGGCCCTTCCGGCAGGACGTGCCCCCTTCCCCTTCTCAGGTCGCTAGGCTGAACAGACTCCAGACTCCTGAGAAGGGGAAACCCTTCTATTCCTGAACAGGAGAAGAGTGGAGGCTTCATGTCATGCAATAAAGGACATTTTCTTATGAAGACTTGTATTTTGGGAGTTTTTTTAAAACCTTGATGGTACTATGGAATTTTTCTGTTTGTTGGTATCAGTGCCTTTAAGCAGTATGGGCGAAGAAATGGAAGGCCTTAATGTCTTTGCCACTATGTCTCAAGTGTCTATTTCATGGAAGGATTTCCCGCCATCTGACAATCATCTGTTTGAGGCATTCACATGCTCTGCATCTCTCTGGAGTACCAGAAATGTTGACCTCACCCATGAGATGTCCATGGCTTTTGTGTTAGCCCCCTACAATTTGTGACAAATTACCTTGAAGTTGAGGGTGATATTGATCCCTCTTTCTCCCTTTTCGGTTTTCTTTGATGTGAGGTGACATCCCAATCTCTGGTGGATCAAAGTGGGTGACATACACCAGAAATTGGGGCTTTACGGTACTTCACAGCACAGTCATTTATAGTATTTTGTAATCTACGTGGTTTTCCCTGTTCTCTCTCAGCTCCTTGCAACAGGAAAGTTCTTTCATCCTAGTAAAGAAGCTAAGCCATATCCAATACTGTCTGGTTATCATGGGGGTCCTTTTGCAACTGCCTTATAACATTACCAATAAAGCGATCATTCTAGTCTGTGTTTATAAATACACTTGTTTGATCATGTTCCTGACACATGTGTTGAGTCAGCTCAGCTCTGTGTGGGGGATGAGGGACAGGGAGTGACTTCTGGTAGGGGAAGGATGAAGCCTCCCCACCGGCCCTGTGTGTATCGTGACGTGGAGGTGGGAGCTAGGAAAAGAATTCTCCCAGGATGAGCCTCTGGCCCACAACATCCCAGTAATTATTTTAATTAGTTTTCATTTGACAAGTTGGCAGGAAGGGCATAGAGTGGGACAAAGATAAATCAGATGGGCGTTTTGGGGTTCTAAAAACTCATCTGCTCACTACAGTTTTTAGAGTCAGTTGGAAATGACATTTGTCTAGTGCACTCAGATGCTGTATCTCTGCTTGGTATTGCCATCCATGCTACTAAATGATTCTGCCACAAAATGAAGACAGATAAGGGAAAAGCTGTTATATCACCAAACAGTGGTACAAAAGATTGCTCTCGTGTCAATATCATAATGTATGTGTGGGTCACAAGGACCTCACTTGCTCCCGTGTTTTCAGCTGTCCGTCTGAACCTCATGTATTGTGAACCATGGCTGGGTTGCTAAAGTGCCTGCAAATCCTGATGTGAAGAAAACTTGAGATGAAAGCTCAGCATACCATGTATTAACAAAAAAAAAAAAAAAAAAGAAGAAAAAAAGAAAACAAACAAAAAAAGACATGTACTGATATGCCTATTTTTTTTTTTACTGGCACATTGTATTTTTGTGTCCACTTGTTTTTAGAAAATATGTGAAGTGTCCACACGTACCTGTGTCTCTTTTGCATTTCTGTGTAACGGTTCTACGTGTTCATAGTGTGTGGCAATGTTTAAATGGTGTTACCAATGTAAGCACGGTGACCTTGGATGACAGTGGCTCTTTCTTACAGCCTTCCCTGAGCTGTGAGAAACAGCGTTCCCTGTATATATGAGACTTCTAATAAAAGGCATATTTCTTCCTGTTCTTTGTGGTGTCTCTAGTGTTCCTGTGGAAACTTCTAGCTGGGTTTTGTGGTGGTTTTTTTAAGTATATTAGCAGATGTGATTTTTTTTTCATATTTAGAAAAAGTTGAAAGTTTCCTATATCTGTGTGTGCAGACATGGAAGTACATGATTGACTACTTGGGCTTGAACACCTGAGGAGGGACAGGAAGGAGAAAAGGACCTTCTTAATGAGTTTACTGGAAGGCCCAGGCTGCCAAAAGAAGCCTGGGGAATTCGGAATTGAAAGAGCCAATACTCCAGAGCTAAATAAAAGAAAAAAGTATACAAAAACCTACATAATATTCCCATCATTTTCCTTTGCTCCCTCTGGATCATTTCAGCAAGTCAAATGTTTTGACTAGCCTTGCCCACTGTGAGCCCAGAGAAAAGTCCAGATTCTTTTCCACTTTCAACACCAACCAATTCTTATTTCCCAGATTACACAATAAGGCTTTGCTATCCCTTTTAGATTCGTTAGTATGTATGTGGTGCTTCAAAGGCATAAGGGGCACTAGATCTATCCTAGGTGTGTCTTGTCACAAATATCCATGTGCCGCCTCCCCCCTCAAAGGGCAAGCTTTGCACAGACCTGTTGCAAATTCCCTCCGTGTGGAATGCCTGCATCAGCTGGTTGTCATAGCAGCCTTCAGCCTGTCACTAAATCCAATTCTGTCACCTCAGGATTAGTTATGAGAGGTGTGTAGCAAGCCAAGAAAATAGCATGTCTTTGGTTCTTAAATGCATGCAAGGTGTGGGGAAGTAGAAAAGAGAAGATGGACAGATATGTTCGTTTTCTCACTGACCAGGGGGCCCATTGCAAATGCCAAAACTCACAGGTTGTTTATCTCCATGGACAGGAGAAGGGGAGCGGGAGAGGTAATATCAAATGTTGGGGGACCCCAATCACAAAAGGATTTGTAGATTAAAACTGACAATTTGAACTACACCAAGGGGAGAGGTAGGACTAGATATGAGTCAGCACAGAAGTGGAATATACTCTACAAAGCAATCCTGTCCAAATGGCTGCCCTCTAGCTCTAGACCACTTCCCAAGGTCTTGGCGGGATCATGGGGTGGGCATACCCACAGCAAGAGCCAGGCCTCGGGTGGTCAGCACAGGCACTGGGCTCTGTGGCCTCGGGTGNAGATGAGGATGGGAGTAGAGGGACCCTATTGTCCCTCAGAAAAGATGGTCCCACAGTTACATTATCTCCACTCAATACATTAAGACTATATAAAGTCTTATAAATATTTTTATATAGATTATAAGATAATATTATATAAGGCCTCTGTATCATATGTAAGTTAAATACCACCACCCATCTCTTCTCCCTGTGGCTGGTTAGACCAAAGACAGAAGTCCTGGGGCACCTGGGTAGCTCAGTGGGTTAAGCATGCGACTTTAGCTCAAGTCAGGGTCTTGTGATTTGTGAGTTCGAGCCCCACATCTGGCTCTGTGCTGACAGCTCAGAGCCTGGAGCGTGCTTCCGGTTCTGTGTCTCCCTCTCTCTCTCTGCCCTTTCTCTGCCTGTGCTCTCTCTCTCACTCTGTCTTTATTTCTCTCAAAACTAAATAAATAAACATTTAAAAAAAATAGAAGAAGAAGAAGCCAAAGCATCCCACGGCTGACAGGGCCTTCCCACTAACAGGAAGGAAAGTGGGACCTTGGCTTCTCGCTTCTGCCACAGAAGTCAACTCTATCCAATAAAAGACCATAAACCAAATGAATTTTCTGTTTCTTTGAATGAGGGCAATTGATTTAACTGCAAACCCGTTTTGAAGAAGGGCAGCAAATAAGCAAACAGAGCTGACCACTTGGCCAGCAGTACACTTTTGTGATCATGTTCCCACATGAGTCTGAAAACAAGGCCAGAGGTAAGGGACCAGGCTTCTCGGTCCACATCATTGCTCATGATTTACTCAAATAGGGCCACAATCTTCCAGACTGCTCCCCGTTCTCCAATAGTTTTTATTAGAAAGTACATGTTTGCATATAGGCATATGTAGCACGTGTAAAATGTGTATGTAATTGTATATTTGTTCGGTTAGTTTAATGTGTTCTTTATTTCATCCTATGAGTCTTTCTTTGACACCCATGTCTTGCCCCCAGTTGAAATCAACCTAAGATGAAGCAGATAGTACTTTGCTTCTGGTTTTGTTTGCTAGTCCTGGAAGAATAAGTCACTAAGATTCATCTAACTACCTCTAAGTATATCACATTATGGATGTTTTCCGTGGATAGCATAATGTGCCGGAAATTTAAATGTCTATGTAACTCAGTTCTTTCTTCTTCTTCTTCTTCTTCTTTTTTTTTTTTTCTTTTTAACAAAGATTACTCCACTGATGACATGTCAGGTAAGGAGATAATCTTCTTTTCTTACTTCAGAGACAGGATATCATCTTAATAAGGCAGCTAATAAGAATGTTCACAGGTCAGAAAGTGAGAGTGACGGAGATGCTTTAATGGAAAACCACCTTCAGCTCTGAGTAATGATTAGATCACAACGCTGGTTGAATTAAATTGACTTTTTTTTTTTTAATGTGTGGAGGATGAGGGTTACAATTTTGAGCATAAGCTTTTTTTTTTTTCTTAACAAGAAACTGATATTTTATCTTAGATCTCATGGGGAAGTGGGGAGAATGTCATTGAACTCCACATAGAAGGGACTTATTTCTCATTAGATGGGTGCTTTTCTCTAAAATTCACCATCTTCCCAGCCAGCACTCATCCCCTGCTCTTCTTCTTCCTCGACCTTTCATATCCCATTCAGCAAAGTAAAAAATACCTGGGTGTCCTTTGTCCATACGTCTCATTCCTGTAGGCTAAAACTCATATGATAGAATTTCATTTTGAAAGGATTCCATTATATGTCCTATAAGATCAGGCATCCTTTGCTAAAGACAAGTTTTTTCTTCCTTTCTGAATTCAGATGCAAATGATCAGTTTTTATTTACTGATTTTTAATTTTATAAAGCAAATAATAACTGCATTGACCTGTCATTCCCCAGAGAGGTCTGTTCCATACCGGACACAGGAGGAAAGAACAAGAAACGAGGATAGAGCCCTCCCACAGCGAGACTGAACAATTACTCATCTTTCATCCTCAGCGCTTATTTGCTCACAGGATCAATTAAATGTGTGAAAAACACGTTTTTCTGAATTGCTCAACTAACTGCTGAGTCACCTCACACTGTTGTTGGCTTAGAAAAGCCATTTGGAGTTTGTTCCCAGACACTGCGGATGTCTCACGATGCTCTGCATCTCTTCCTGGGGTGTTGTCGGCCACAGCAGAACAACGGTTGGAAGGTGATGCTTGTGGCAGGAGCCCTTCTCCAGTCTCTGAAGGCAAGTTTGCCACTTGCTAGAAGGCTCCTTCCGAAGATGAAGTTTGGCTCCCGTGAGGGATTTTATGATGCAAATATTTTAAGCACAACTTTGAAGATTTTGCCATTAAAAACAGTCTCCATGGCTCAGGGCCCAGCAGACTGCAAACTACAAGGGAGAAAAGTGCCATATATTGCTGGCAAGTGACAGGAAGGAAAACAACACAAATTTCTAAACCAGTTGTGACCTTGGCTAATGATCTGGTTTCAGGGTTCAGCTCATATCTGACTTGCTCTTATTTAGCTCTAGTTGTCAGTGGCAACATACTTATCACCATTGTTTATGTTGGGACAAAATGGGTGAAGACATTAACCTCACAACCCAGAGACAGATCAGATTAGGGCTCGCCAATGAATGTGGGGTATTTGGGAATAATGCAAACCTTTGAACTTGCCTCGTGAAGCCTCAAAGTGAATTTGTTCTACATGTGCCCCAACCTTCAACTCCATTTCCAAACTCTCCTTCCTTTTATCGGCTTGGCTTGATTCCCATCTGAGCCCAAGGAGCTCCCACTCTAGTCCAAGCAACCAGAGCATTTCTACAAAATCTAAAGCTACACAAAGAGTACATAGGCCTCCCCCAGCTCCCACTCTGTTTGCTTGATTTATTCATGTAGCACTTTACACTTTTGCACAACTTTCTCATCTTCTCTCTTTGAGTCTCCAAACCCCATGAAGCAGGTTAGAGAAATGAGAGTCCAATTTTACACATGAGGAAACCAAGACCCCCAGAGTTTGTTTCCTACCAGTCGGTGATCAGCTCCATCAGAACATAAAACCCATTGTTCTGACGGCAGCCCACCTTTGTAGTGTAAAGTTGTATCAAAAGTAGAGATTTTGTTTTGTTTTAATAATTCTAAGGTCCTTATTTAATGATAACTCATTGACTGGGAAAAGAAACACTGTATAATGTGTCAAGAGTGATGAAGGTAGTAATGCCTTGAAAATAAATGTTAACCACAATGCCATTTACATATACTTGAGAATTACGTATGCATATATCCCATACCGTAAATATATACATTCTATAAATAAAATGGTTTGTTCACATTGTAGGGCCAGTGTGTTTTAAATTTCAAATACCTATTGAAATAGATCATGCCAGACTTCCGTGTGGATTTGCAGACCCCACTGGGTCCCTTGTTGGTAACCAGTGTTCCATGCTTTGGATCCTCTGCTTTACTATTTACATCTCTTAGACCAGAAGGTATTCATTTCTAACTAAGCCAGGTTTTAACGTTCAGAAAAGAATCACACGAAATTGAAGACAGTGAAATTTAAAACAATAATAATAAAATGAGTAGTATCTGAAACATGAAGCAAATGGGATGCAGTGGAGCACAGGGCGGCCACAACAAAAAGCCAATCCTTGCAGTCGCATTTCTGAAGCAGATGCCAAAGAGACCCCAAATCCTGAAACAAAATAGAAAAGATCACTGGGAGATTGTGAAACAATAACAATTTGCATTAAATCATCAGCTGTTTTCAGCACAGATGGGAAAAGCCTGTTACGAAATGTTGTAAGACATGTGCAGCGGGTTTCAAGCTGGACATGCATTAAAAACATTCTTAAGCTTTTCACATTGGGAATAAAAATGTAAATCATTTTTAGTGACGATTTTTTTCTTTACATATCATTATTCTTTGTATTTTATCTTATTTTTGTGAAGGAGACGACATAGTAATAGCCAGGGGGAAATGATCCATTTATAGAGTTGGATAGATAAAATTTATCTTCAAAGAGGTAGAATATTAATTATGCACAGAAAGAAACTTTTAGCTCTGAAACATTCCCAGTGAAACAAGTGGCTTATTTCACTCAAGATCCTAATCAAACACAGCTCAGCATCTCAGAGAGAAACACTGGCAGCTACTGAGATGTTTCAGAGCATCAGGCATTTTGTGCAGCTTCCCATGACCAGCGCTGCTTGGGATGTTCGCTGGGGTTCCCCAGAGAGGGCCCTGTCTATCCTCAGTTCCTCGCTCCTTTAAATGAACAGTGGGGGTGTGAGGCAGGAGCCAGTGACTGATGCTCCAGGCCCCTCTCCTCTGATCCCATGCCCCTAGAGAAGAGACATAGACAGCCACAGACTCAGTGTCTAGAAGAACTGGCTGGCCTAAGGAAACAAGTTTCCAATAACTAATCCAGCTGAACGAGGCACTTCCCTTGGCTCTGGCTCTCCTTCCCGTAAGCCAGGAAATGTCTTCTCCACTCTGTAGGGGATGGCTCATTAGGGATTTCTTATCTCTGATTGGCTACTTCATATACTATGCTAGTATCTTCTGCTGCCTATCTTCAGTCCTTTTAGGTGCTCCCTCAGGATTAATTGAAAATCACAGATATCCTGTTTGTGTGATTTGTTCAAGGTAATTGTAAGGCCATGAAGAGGCCAATATTGATTTTTAAGGAAGATGCCACTTTATATGGCCTGAAATGTACAATGTAGAATGTGGAGTCAGTTTAGGAAAGATAATTATCTCATATTCATTCATTCATTTATAGCTCCTGTAGTCCGCCAAGTGCTGTGCTAGATGCTGAGACTATGCCAGTAAATGTTACAGTTGCGATCTGTTGGGGGAATAGCTATATAACAGTCAGAGCATGGATACTTGGCAGGAAGAAAGTAAAGGAGGATTGTGGGATAGAAAATGAAAAGGAGCGAGGGGGCCACTACTTCAAGCAGAATAGACAGGGATCTCAGGGATCTAAGGAGGTAAGGGAGCCACGTGACTATTTGAAGGAAGAGCATGCCCAAAAAGAACCACAAGTGCAAACACCTGAGGCAGCAGAGTGTTTGGTACACTCACAGCGCAGTAAGGGGGCCAGGCTTAGTGTTCTCTTAGGGGAGGGTGGCTGAGGAAGAGAGGAGCAAGAGAGTTTCCACGGTAGCAACCAGAGCTGGACAAGGAGAAAAGTGAGGACAGATGTCAGGTACAGACACAAAGCCATGTTGGTCAATGGATTACAGTCAAGGAAAGGGTGGAGTTGGGGACTTGGAGTCAGCAGTGAGTGGGCACCCTGAGGAGAGATTATAGAGAGAATACTGATAGGTTCGACTATGAGGCAGAAGACAAGATCAATGGAGGTGAGGTAGTCAAGGAACGGAGAGACCAGTACGTTAGTAGGATCTTCTTCATGGGTGTTGAAATCAAACAACAGTAATAAATATGATTGCAAGACAGTAATTCTGGTGCTAAAATCTTCACAGAATAGAGATTGATAAGAAACTGGCACCAAGAATGAAGTAACACATAATATATATAATTAACAGCTTAAAAGGAGGGTATGTGTGTTGGGGGGTGGGGTGGGCAGTTATGGAGAAAGGAGGAAATCATGACCTGGTATTGTCAATAAGGAGTGAGAGAGACACCTATCCCATTTCCAAGCCCAAAATGTGTGCTGTGTGAACAAAAACCAATTGCCTCTGGAAAGGCGGGGCATGTTGATTAGGACAAGGAGCCAGTGGGGACTGGACAAAGCCTTTTAGGGACATCAGACTACATAACAAGGGTATCCTAGAAGTCTTTGGCTGCTGCTGAGGTCTGAGGTAAAAGGGAAGCAAAGCAAGGTAAAGTTCTGTGGTTTCTCAGTGGTGGTAGAAATTCAGTTCTAATTACCGCCTACTTCTCAGATCCTGAGAGGGAGGAGTCTTGCAAGGATCATTATGGGCCCCCTTGTCTCAGGGCTGTATATTCCCGTCTCTCTGCAGCCCAAATCCCCACACTCGCTTCACTCCATGTGTGCCTGTCTTGACGATAGATGTATTCACGCATTCATTCACTCATTCAGGGGTGAATGTACACCAGACAATGTGTGTCACTGTGTGTTCACTGGTGAACTAAAGAGACATTGATGTTCTCATAAAAACTGCAGTTCAAAGGCAGAAGCCAACATTAATTAAATAAACACACTAATAAATGTAGTGTGTTAAACTGTGACAAGAGCTCTCAAAACAAAGTTGCTGTGAGCAAAAGGCAGGAGGAGGGGAGGTAGTTAAGCTGAGGACAGTGAAAGGTTGAGAGCAACGACGTGTAAGCTGAGACCGGAAGGGTTCTGAAGACTGAATGAGAATTTGACAATATCTCAAGAAACTGGAAACTTCATCCCCTGTGACACTGAGGTTTTGTTTTCTAGACTCTAGCTAGCTAGATTAGGCATGTTAACTAGAGTCTAGCTAATGAAACAGCCCAAAAAGTGTATAGATACTTAAACAAGCAAGCAAACATTGTCTATAAAAGGAAAACAAGACTTAACCATGCAAAAATAGAAAAAAAGCTAAGTAAATTACCATATAAAATGTGGCACTATGTTATTAGTTTCTACCAATGTTTCTAAATACATTTCACCAACACAGAAATAAGATGACAACATATAAATTCTTTCAATATAAATTGAACAGATGACAACATATAAATTTCTTTCAATAAAAGAAAGCAGGACATGAGATTGTGCCCCAGCATGACTGACTGCATACGTCTGCATGTATGTAACACACACGTGCACATATAGGTACATGTGAAGGAAAGGAACCAATATGCCCGATATTAATAAGAGTTTTCACTGAGTGTTTGGACCAGGATTTGTATTTACTTCTTTCTCTGTGTCTCCATTGAAATAAAAACAGTTACTTTATTTAAAACTTATTCTTAAATTTAAAAAAAGTTCAAAATTTTGTAGTTAAAGTTCAAAACTTTTCGCTCCTTGGTGTTGGAGATGGCCACACTTGATGGCAGTATTCAGTCAGCCCGTGTTTACTGAACACCCAGGACACCCAGGCCTGCTCCACTGCTGTGGGAGAAGATCTAAAGTCAAAACAGGGAAGGCCACCTGGCTTGAGTTGATTCAGGGTGACTCATGGGGGAGGAGGGTCGTGGGCTTGAGGAGGGGAGAAGAGGGAGGAGGTTTCCTCCTTGAGGAAAACCACCATGTGCAACTTGCAAAGTGGGGCTTCACAGCCTGTGTGAACTGCTGTGTGGAGACAGGCAGGGGCGCCTGGGCTGGTGGAGGCAGGGTGGAGCCAGCTGCAGAGACGTTTAGACTCCAGGGTCCCATGGCAGGGAAATGGCAGGCTCTTGAGCATTCACTTAGTCATTAATTCACCACATGCTTGTTGAGTGTGTCAGGCACCATTTGCAGAGCTTGGGATACATTGGATAAAAATCCCTGCCCTCATCTGGCTTACATTTCAGTGTATGTTAGGGGAGCAGGATGGGTGGTGGGAGGAGACAGACAATAAACAACCGACTCAATGAGTAAACGTTACAGTGTGAGAAAAGTGATGCACGGTTAGGAAATGATCCGTGTATGATGAGCAGGCACATGCGTGAATGGGGCACTGGTTGTCGTACTGATTGGGGGTCACAGCTGGCCTCATGAGGTTGCACTTATGCAAAGTCTGGAAAGCAGGGGTGCTGAGCCTTGTAGAGACAGATGGAGGCCAGGCTGGAGTTGTTGGTAGTGGACAGTCCTAGAGAGAGCGGGGAAGGTACATGAGTGATAACTGGAAGACTGGCATGTAAGGCACAGAGAAGCAAAGATGTTTCCACTGTGAATACTGACATCACCACAAACGATTGCAGAAGCAGCACCAGTGAAAGTGGCCCTGAGGCAGGATGCGATGGGACCTATGTAGGGTGATTAAAGTGGAGATGGAGTCCAATGACATGAGTTTCGAAGAGAGAATGTAGGCTTGCAGTGTAATAGGGGTAAAGGAAGAGGCCTATACTTCTTTTTAAATGTTTATTTATTTGGAGAGAGAGAGCAAGAGAGAACAAGAGCCTGTAGGGGAGGGGCAGAGAGAGAGGGAGAGAGTGAATCCCAAGCAAACCCCACGCTGTCAGCATAGAGCCCAACACAGGGCTCGATCTCACTAGCCATGAGATAATGACCTGAGCCAAAATCAAGAATCTGAGCCACCAAGACACCCCAGAAGATGCCTACTCTTGCTCTAGCCCCAGGACTATGAGGTGCAGGAGGTGAACAGCTCCCCCTTATGCTGCCTGTAGGGAAGCCAGGCCTCAGACAGTTGGGGTTCAGAGCAGAGGTTGAGAATGCAGACTTTGCATTCAGTGAATTCCTGAAACACTGGGAATGGTGTCTAAAATTAAAAAGGCAGGAATTGAGAACAAAATAGCAGATGTATAGACCTTTCTAGGGATTAGAATGTGAGGGGTAAGGGGTGCCCTGGGAATCTGGGGCCTTTTGCAATGACTGCCATAAACAGCAAAAATGGACCACCATCGTGGCAAGGTCATGACTAGGGGTGTAGGTGTGAAGGTGTCTGCGGCCTTCTCTTAGCCCCTATAAATAGAGATGAAGAGATCTGGGGAAGCTATGACATACTCTGAGCCTATGCTTCCTCTTGACTTCCATCGAAGGAAAGAAGGCATAGTCTTCTCACCAGGACACAGGGCTCACTTTTGACTCATGAAGAATGCCCAGGGCTCCAGCATGCTCCCAGTGGATTGATCTGAGGATGTCTGGAGAAGCCATCCTGATGAGTAAGCAGGAGAGAGGTAGGAAAAGAGCAACATCTCAGGAAAATTAACTGCACAACATATGTAGGTAGATGGATAGAAAGATTAGCTAAAAGAAGGAAGGCCATGCAGTATAGGAACTGCAGAAACTCAAAGAAATGCAACTGAATTTCTTGGAGGGAAACTTAGTTTGTCTTGAGATTTAATGAATGACCATCTCAAGATATTTGGTGGTGGTGATGACATTTATGTACTTTGTCTTGGGTATATTGACATAATCCTCTTTCAGTGGATTAGTGTGTGCCTTAGGTCTCAGGGACAGACATCAAGATGAGCTTGGATGTACGGTATATGAATTGGGGGAAATGCTGGTGAGAGTTGATGGGGAGGGAGCCTAGGGAACCTGGGAGAGCCATCAGACCATGATGCAATGCTGTGAGGAAGAGAGGGGAGAAAGAAAGGTCATAGACTACATGAATTCTAGGAATGCTTGATAAGGCCCATGGAGAGTCCTTGTTCAATTCACCCATTGCCAAATTCACCCATCAGAAGAGACCCAGAACAAGCCTGCTTAGTATCTGTGCTACAGTATTGACTGGGAGAAGCATATGGAAAGCTTGGCATTTTTCAAGAGACATTTCAAGGGGATTTCAAGGTGACTGGAGCAAGGATCCTCAGTCAACTACACTGGGGGCCCAGTAGAGACTCCTAGAGGCTCACCTTCATGGTTACAGGTCTAGGATTAACTCTCTATTCATGATAGTTTCCAGAACCATCTGCATTCTATCTATCATTCAATAGACTTTGTGTTGATCTAACACCCTCTTGCCTGGGATATCTTCCTACCCAGTTCATGTATCTTAGAACATAGTTGAGACTGAATGTCAGGACAGAGAGGTACTATCTGGTTCATTTTTTTCTCAATAAAACACTCTGTGCAGATGATGAAAGTCCTAAGAAGAGGAGATCTTTTTCTGATACACTTAAATAGATAGCTTACTATTGAGAGTAATAACTGAAGTTGGAAATGTTGATATAGAATGATAAAAAGTGCCACATTTCACCATTCTTTTTTCATAAGAATATTATTGTGTTTTTGGTATGTTCCAAGAAGCCCAGAGAAAGATGTGTTCTAAAACCATCTCCAACTGGGTGACTTTTGACAAAGTTTTGAGTTTGCTTACTTACAGATTGGGAGTACCAAATAGTCTACTCTGTATCTGAAATGGCTGCTCTTCCACACCCCCATGTTATTGCCAATTTAAAGCCAATATTTAGATTGGGACCTGCCTAGGAGAAACTCTCTCTTCCTAACTGGTAACCATTCCATGCTCTATGGGTAAACATAACTGATCAAAATTAATCCGGCTGCTCTCCAAACCCACTTGCTCAGTGGGAATTTGTTGTAATTGACCAGCGACCTAGATTGCAGAAAGTAATAGAGAAATTACCTGTAACTTAGTATGTGTGGGAGAAGTTTGGAAGAGATTCTTCTTTCTCTTTTTTGAAAAAAAAAAAAAAAAAGCTAAGTGCAAAAAAGAGAAGACCAAGAAGGTTTCTAAACACACAAGTTGGTTCAGAAACCCCCTTTCTTTTTTAAAAAAATTTTTAACATTTATTTACTTTTGAGAGACAGAGTATGAGTCGAGGAGAGAGGCAGAGAGAGAGAGAGAGAGAATCTGAAGTAGGCTCCAGGCTCTGATCTGTCAGCACAGAGCCCAATGCGGGTCTTGAACCCACGAACTGTGAAATCATGACCTGAGCCAAAGTCAGACACTCAACCGACTGAACCACCTAGGTGCCCCTGGAAACCACCTTCTCTTAATCATTGGTTCAGTAGCTAGACCAAGTGAAAGTTCTCTTGGAATGATGAACTCTTGGCTTGATCTTTTCTGTGTGACCTTTATGGATAGATTTTAAAGTTTAATCAGAAAAAGAATTGTTTAAAAGTTCAGCTTTTGCAAATCCCAGAAATAAGAGCTCTCACTTAGCTGTGATTGATTTCCAGGCTAGAGAGTCACACTGTAGTGAAGGAGGAACACTGGAGCCGCCTGTGGGCTACAGATGTTCTCTACAGGGCAAAGATCAGCCCAGGGTCTCACTTTTTCCCTTTTATGGCCCAAATCACTTCTTGTTTTTATTTTTTTTTTAAATTTTAATAGTTTATTGTCATGTTGGTTTCCATATAACACCCAGTGCTCATCCCCACAAGTGCCCCCCTCCATGCCCATCACCCCCCTTCCCCTCCCTCCGCCCCCCCCCACCCC
>NW_027531318.1:2583543-2655844 GCF_008692635.1 Crocuta crocuta
CTAATCCTCCTATATGTGCAAACATATGATATTTGTCCTTCTCTGCCTGACTTATTTCGCTCAGCATAACACCCTCAAGGTCCATCCATGTTGCTACACATGGCCAGATTTCATTCTTTCTCATTGCCATGTAGCATTCCATTGTATAGATAAACCACATCTATACATCTCATATATACATCTTGATCCATTCGGTGATCAACGGTGATGGACATGTAGGCTCTTTCCATGTTTTGGCTATTGTTGATAGTGCTGCAGTGACCATTGGGGTACATGTGCCCCTATGCATCAGCACTCCTGTATCCATCCCTCTGATAAATTCCTAGCAGTGCTATTGCTGGGTCATAGGGGAGGGCTACTGTTAATTTTTTGAGGAATCTCCACACTGTTTTCCGGAGGGCCTGCACCACTTTACATTCCCACCAACAGTGTAGGAATGTGCCTGTTTCTCCACATCCTCACCAGCATCTACAGTCTCCTGATTTGTTCATTTTAGCCACTCTGACAGGTGTGAGGTAGTATCTCAGTGTGTTTTTGATCTGCATTTCCCTGATGATGAGGACGCTGAGAATCTTTTCATGTGTCTGTTGGCCCTCTGGATGACCTCTTTGGGGAAGTGTCTGTTCACGTCTTCTGCCCATTTCTTCACTGGATTGTTTGGTTTTTGGGTGTGGAGTTTGGTGAGTTCCTTATAGATTTTGGATACTAGCCCTTTATCTGATATGTCATTTGCAACTATCTTTTCCCATTCTGTTGGTTGCCTATTAGTTTTATGGATTGTTTCCTTTGCTGCCAAATCACAACTTCTTTAGCATGTGTCCACATGATGACTGTTTTTCCCTGGAGCTTAAATGGAGAGTGAGCCAGAGATATAGAGAACTTGTGTAACACAATGGGCATTTGGGATATAAGTTTCCCAGCTCTTCCTTGGGAAAATAAGGGAGATGGGACAAAGAAAGGGCACCTGGCACTTATGCAACCCTTTGAATCCTGAGATAACAAGAAGCCTAGGAGTATAGAGCCATATGATTACTATTTAATAATGTTTGCCATTAGGAGACCGTCAAAGATTCATGTTCTGGTTGGCAGTGCCAACTTTCCACTTGAGTCTTGGAGAGATTGGCAAAAATGCTGGCTTTGGCAGATGGCCTCTTGGCGCAGGTGGATGTATTGATCACACTCGAATGGTCAGAAATGCTACTCCCTCTCTGATTAAAAGTTTCTTACAAAGGAGAACAAAGGCCTAAGGTGGTTGGCATGCTTAATAGCCTACATTAAAGAAATCTCTACATTAAGGAGTATCTGTTGCCAGAATCCACATTCTGGTTGTTGCTACAGTGTAACTTTAATGGATCCCTTATTGGGTTTTTGGTTTTGTTTTTGTTTTGTCCTTTTAGATGATGTATCCTTCTTTAGTCTGACTTAAACATCATGCATCTTCTCTTTGCCCATTTTTTAAATAAACCCTTTTTTACTAAGATCTGTGGCTTTTCCTGTGAAAACAGAACCATCAGGTGGGAAAAAAAACCACATGAATCCTAGGATTTTTTAGGGACACACATGTTCAATCCCATTTTAGTGAATCTGAAGGTGAAATTTCCAAAGACAAGTTGCAACACTTTACAAAGTGATTCATCCACATGCCACGGGACTCAGGTCCATTTAAATGCAGATACTTTGGACCATTGTCTTAAAAATAGTTGGACCCTTTTGATACCCCATTAGTGTATCCTGTATTCTTGATCTTATGCTAGCTCTGAGACATGATTCTGATGACTTGATCTCCATATTGTTCTTTTCATACAGTTAACATCAGGATTTGTTTAATCCTTGTATGTATTCTAGGCTTGTTTGTGGCTTTGGCTTTATTTCTACCCTGAGCAGGTCCTTCTTTGGTGACCCATGCTCCATTATCTTTTGGTTTGACCAAACAGCTCAGATTGCCTCTCTCCAAATGAATCCCAGGCTTGGATGACACTGCTGTCCCCAGATGGCACCCAAGGGCACTATATTCATCACTTCTGATAGGTTGTCTTTGGGAAATTAATTGACCATGAAATTAACCTGGCTGCTCCTGGCCTTTTTCTCATAGTAGGAACTCAATAAAGGTTTGTTGAGTGAATACTTTGTATGAAACTTTAAAGGAATCTTAAAACCGTTTTTCCTGTAGTGGCTTTTTAATTTTCCTTTTTTTCAATTAAAGCAATTATGTAGTGTTTCTGTAAACAATAATAGAGCAGAAGAGGAAGTTATAAGAAAATAGATATGGTGTGGCTCTAAAGAGAAACTTAAAAAGACAAATACTCTTGGGGAGCCTGTCTGGCTCAGTTGGTTGAGTGCCAGATTTTTGATTTCGGCTTAGGTCATGATCCCAGGGTCATGGCATCAAACCCCGTGTCAAGCTATGCACTGAGCTTGGAGCCTGTTTAGGATTCTCTTTCTCTCTCTCTCTCTCTCACTAAAAAAGAAAAAGAGAAGAGAAATATTCCTGAATTTCTGTGACTGTATTTGAGAATTATTCATAATGAAATTCAACATGTTTTAATAAAATTGAGTTGGTGGAATTTTGACCCCCCTCCTTCTCAGTTTTGATTTTGAGATCCCTTTGTTGATCCCTGATACAGTGGTGTCCTTCCAGGATCTGCCCTGGGCGCTCTTCTCTTCTATCACTCTCCCCTTGCAGCACAGTCTCTTTCTCTGCCATCTAATGTGGGCTCCCAGCCCCAGGGTCTCTGCAACCCTCTACTTTCACCTGGTCTGCACTTGGCCTGCCTTGCTCCTGTCTGTGACCCAGGGAGCCACTGCCTCTGCTGCTGGTGTCCTCTGTGAATTCATCAATGCTTGTGTCCAAGACCCGGTTTCCTGGAGCCCTCAATGCCCACACAGGAGTTCACCGTTTGCCTCTGATTGCCTTGTTCTGGGTGGAATTGCTCTTAGTCTTGCTTGTGACACAATTTACTGCTATATCAAAGAGCCTGGACTTGAGTTAGCTGACCTGGGTTTGAGTCCCAGCTTTGCCACTTACTAGGTGATCTTGGACTTTAACCCCTCCAAAATTCAGTATCCTTATTAGTGAAATAGGGACAGTAATAGTACCTACCTCACAGGGTTGTTTAAAGGATTAACGTATAATGCAATGGCTTAGTTCCATGCTTAGAACATAATAAGTGCCCCCAAATGTTAGTTTTTATTCTTCACAGATTATTCCTTTGTGAAATTATTCCCTTAGGTTTTTCCCATGGTGGTCTGCTTCTGTCCAAGGGGCTCAGAAGGGATTTTACATGGATGCTCATAAAACTATATCCAGAACAAATCATCTCTATGTTCTTCATCCCCCATCCACTGGTCACTCTTTCTTGTTCCCTCCTTTTCTTTAGCAGAAGACTTTTACATAAACTGACTGTTGGAAGCTTTTGTCTCAATTCATAATGCACTCAGAGTGGCCTTCACCCAGCTTGGTGCCCCATTCCCAATAATCTTTGCAAGATTAAGGATTTGACTTTATGAGCAGAAACCACCACTCTTGTTCCCAGAAGAGGTTGCTCATCTGGCCAGGACTGCTGATGACTGATAGCACTGTTGCTTTCCGAGGATTAGGTGAATGCATTCAGGATATTTACTTTGACTCCTTTTTGGGTTTGTTATGCTTCTAAGGAAATTTCCCCATGTTTGTATGGTAGTTGGATAAATAACTATAAAATCATAATTTGTTTTTTGAAGCTTATTATTCTCCTTAAGTTTCTTAAATTATTAAGATTATCTGGTTTCTTGGGAACTAGTTGTGTTTCAGAGTAATTTAATTCTATACTGCGGGGAACAATTGGGGAGTGTCTGAGGGGGCACACTAAAAAAACCTATTAAATCTACTCATTCTTTAATTTTCCTGATTCTGCAGCTCAGTGAGGATATGGTCCCAGGTAAGAGAATATTTGTCCATTACCCAGCTTGCACAGATGTTGCAAGAATTCTCAAATGACTCCTTCCTGCTTTTGTTTTTGTTTTGTTTCTTTTGCAACAAGAAGGGCTCCCTGCATGAAAATAGACCAGCATGTAGAAGTAATGCCTAACTGTGAGCAAGCAGCGTCCAACTTAGGCAGACACACAAGCACTGAGGATCACAAGCATTCTGACCCTGAATAGTCCCTGGTGGCCAGGACCAGTCTGACTAAGGGATGACTTTCTAGACCATTCAGTGCCAGCTGAATAGTTTCCAATACCTTGAAGCCAGACCATCCTTCCTCAGGGTCAACATTATCAAGTCTTTCTGCAGCTCAAGGAGGCAGATCTTCATGGTCTATGACAATATGTCCAACTTTCTTAGTCTGGCTTTGAAGCTATGACCAAGACTTACTTTTCCAACCTTCTCTCCCATTATATCCCATCTCTAAACTTTACCTCCTATCATCACATCCTGAATTCCTGTCTTTTGGGTCTATGATGTCACTCTGGACCAGAAGATCTCCCACCACAACCCCTCATCATCAGCCTTTCTCCTTCCTGAATGCTACTCACCTCTCAAAGTCCAACTCTGTTTCCATCTCCTGATATAAAATTCCCTCTGGCTGCTCCAGGCTCATGATTTCTCTCCACACAGAGCTCTTCTATTACATATTCCATTGACCACTTCTTATGCTCGATTCCTCATTCTTGGTAATACTTTTGTGTGCTTGCATCTTATTACTCTCATTCTTCTGTTGGCTTCCTGGAGGCAAAGACTGTATTTGTGTGTTTTTGTATCCCCATAAGAGTCTTTCCTTGTGGTGGTTTCCCTGAAATGTTATTGATCAACTTTAAGCAAGTCCAGAGTCTTTGGGGACCTGTCATCTTGTCAGTCCCATAATTCCTCACCCAACAGCCATGCAGAAAGTCAACATAATAAGATCAATTTCATTCTGATTGAGAGATAAGAACTAGTTTAAGTCAGTTCAGCAATTAGGCAGGCACCATGGACTGAATTCTGTGCCAAACACTGACAACAACAAAATATCTTGGGCACAGTTCCTACCTTCAAACAGCCAACTGTTTAGGAGGAGGCATAATTTCCAACCACATTCCATTAAAGTGTTAATTGATTGAACTCCAAAGTTGAAATATGTGGAATAGGTGAAAAGTGGTGTAGGTTCCAAGATGAGGAGGCAATCAGGGAGGGAGCCACAGGAAAAGCCTCAGGGGGCTATGGCAGCCCAGAACAATTTTAAGGTAGAGGACAGGATGGGTGATCTTTTCTGTCAGAGGGACAGGAATTACCACAAAACATGTAAGGAAAGTAAAATGATTGCATACTAGTTACTGATCAGGCATCATGTAGATGCCAACTCATTTAGTCCTCATAGTTTCTGCAAGGCATACCTTATGTTCCTATCACAGAGGAAGATTCACTAGGAGAGGTTCAGTGCCTTTCTGTAGGCAGTTCCCAGCCCAGCCCACACTGTCCTCCACCAGGGCAGCTGGTGCATCGAGGCAGAAAATACCCTCACTAGAGCAACCCCCAACTTTCTTCCTCTCTTAAGATGCAGTTTAGAAGGGAAGAAGGGTTCAACTTAAGAAAGAGACCTGGTCTAGGCTGCTTCTACAATGGCTTCCCATGATCCCCCACCCACCTGTTTCTAGTGAATAAATTGCAGCAAAAGTGATGGGTTGTCTATTCCACGATTCAGTTATCATAGACTGTGGCTTCCATCATCCTGCTCCTCTCTCTTCAGCTCTCCTTGCCTGCTCCCTCTGAGAAGACAAGTTACCATACAGAGAGCCCCATTTGACAAGGAACAAGGGCCTCTTCAGCACATGAGGAGCTGAATGCTGCCAGTGACTGTGTGAGGGAGCAGTCTTCCCTAGGTGAGCTTTCAGATGATATCTCAGCTCAGCTGACATCATGACTGTAGCCTTGAGAGAGCCTGAGACAGAGAGCCCAGCGAAGATTTCTGACTCACAGAAACTATGAGAACAAATCCTGTTTGAGGAGTAACTTGTTATGGAGCACTATTTAAATTATTGACCCCTTTCAAACGTGGTTTCTCCTATGGTTGAAATCTGACCTGTCATTAGATAACTGAAGCATTATTCACTTCGAGTGAATTAGACAATTTAAAAAACATTACCTGAATGATATGCCAATCTATATGTTTGTAGTGCATTTCTCATCATGCCTAGTCCCCAGTAGGTGCTTATGTTTGGGAGTCTGGGAATTCCAAAGGTATTCTCCACAATCAGAAATTCTGGAAAGAAATTGGAAGTCTGCATTTATAGAAGCACATCACGTGCAACAATATTCTATTTTGGTCCTGATGGTCACTACTTCATTAAAATGTATTAAGTAGTATAGTTATGATTTTTGTGCTTTTCCATAAGCACATTATATTTCAATAAAAAGTTTACTTAAAAAAGTATTGCCAGTTGATGCTAAGATATACCACATTTGAGATACATCAGCCAGTCTTCATAACTATTATTTTAAAAGAATAGGTAGGGCACCTGAGTGGCTCAGGTAGTTAAGCATCTGACTTGGTTTTGGCTCAGGTCGTGATCTCACAGTTCATGAATTTGAGCTCCACATCGGGCTCTGTGCTCACAGTGCAGAGCCTGCTTGGGATTCCCTCTCTCTCCCTCTCTCTCTCTCTCTCTCTCTGCCCCTCCCCTGTGCTCTCTCTCTCTCTCAGAGTAAATAAATAAAAAAATACATATAAGGAATAGGTAATAGCTTATATTTATTATAACACTGTTCTAAGCGTTTTAATTACATTAATGCACAACAATGCCAAGAGGTAGATTCTATTTTGGTATCCATTTTACAGATGTGAAAATTGAGCACAGGGAGGCTTATTATTTGTCCAAGTTCACACAACTAGTAAGTGGTAGAGCCAAGATTCAGACCTAGGCAGTGTGGTTCTACACAAAGTCAATGCTCTCAATCATGACAAAATTAGACAGTGAACAAGGACAGTCTGAAAAATAGCTCAAAGAAGTGGCTAATCTAATGCCTGGCTCTGGCGGCTAAAATTCCCTTTCATGTGAGCTGTTTCATTGGGCCCTTCTCCCTCCCTTTTGGTAATTTCAGCCTTGGACACAGTACAAAACAATCCTTAGAGTTGCACAATTGAAGCAGGAAGGGACCAAAAGCCCTTCTTCAGGCTCCTCTGGCCCTTTGATTCAACCTGGTCCTTTGCTGTCATGCTGCCTCTAAGGAGCTCTCTGAAAGGCCATTTTGAACGAGGGTCACAGCGTTTTTCAGGTCTGTGCCTGTTGGTAGGACACACACCATCTGTTTTCTGCTTCCAGTGGAGGAGGGCTGGACAGGCCATCTCTAGACAGTTTAAATGTTCCTCGTCTGGGACCAAGCCCAGACACTGGTGCTCTGCCCACTCACTCCCCATCACCTAACCTCAGTGAAGAAAAACAACCCATCTCTTACTGTGGTTTTCACCCTAGCCATGGGTCACAGACTCATAAACAGTTTCTCCCACTTTTTGCAGGTATGTCTTGTGGACAGAGGCAGATTCACAGGAAAACTCATGAAGCTTAAGCTCCAGGGCCACTCTCTTGCAAGGCCCCTTCCAAGACCTTGTGCCCAGTGGGATATTCATAATTTTCTATTCTTTTTATAAAGAGAGCTGCCCTAATTGTATGTTTCATAGTCCACAAAACCTAGATTTGCCTCTGACAAGTGATCTTTCTAGGCATTATCTCCAAAAAAGAAACCTCTAGTCTTCCTCCTTAACATGGCACTTGGGGCCTCTGTGACTGGTCCTTAAGTATGATTCTCTCTGCCTTGGTTTTATGCTCCTCATTGGGACTGCAGGCTCTGTACTAAATCCCTTAATCCATATTACCTGGGGTGAGAGAGAAAACCAAGTGTCAAATTTCCTTTACTTCTGGCCTAGAATAAGAGGTAAGGCTTGCCTAGCCCTGGCTTCTAAACCAGATCCATTCCCAGCCAGGTCAATTTGCTGGAGCAAGGAGGCCAGACACCCAGATTCCACCTCCCTCCCCTTCTCACCCTCCCCACTCTGTGTCTCCCACTCTTAGCCTTCCAGGGGCCACATGCTAATGTTTCTAGGATGTATCCCTGCCCACAACCCATCCATTAGGATGCAGAAGGCACTCTATTTGCCTTGCAGCTGATTTAAGTTCCCAGGTTATAGGCAAACTATAGGGAACTGGAGTAAGTGGAGGAAGGGACTACACTGTCATTATCTAGAACACTAATTGTACTGGAATCTGGTGATAGAGGTATGAAGAAAATCATTTTTTTCTGCCCTAGACTTTGGCCAGAAGAAATGCAGAGAAATCCTTTTGTGAATAACCATTCACAAATTTCAACAATTGTTCACTCTTGATTCTAAAAGTCTCTTTGCATGAATGATTTTCTCATCTTTATGCAGAATTTTTCCACATTTTTGTTGACTAAAATATTACTAATCTAATTTCCTATTAAAAAACTCATTTCCAGCATCGCAGAGCTGAAAGGTGCTACCAGCCATTTAGTCTTGAATTTACATACAATAAATCCCGTAATCTGATGGGGGCTTTTACACAAGGGTGGCTGCAAGCAATTACATGGCCAAAGAAATATTTTAGTCCAGAGCTGTGTGCTGTGTTAATTTCATCTGTTGAACTCCCATTGAGATTTCGCCTATTGTTAAATTGCCTATTGATGTAGATTTAGAGAGGAAACTCCACCAAATACAGCAATTCAATGTTCTAATTCTGTTTGTGCTCTAATATTTTCCTTTTAATTATAATTTGGGAAATTGGGGTTTATTAGAAAGAAAAGAAGGCATCTGACTGGAATAATTTATCCCATTCCCCCCTTCCCCCCCCCCCCTCAGCACCATTACAAAGTAGAACATTCTCCAGGTGAAGTATTGATTTGGAAAGGCCTGAAAAAGTCTTGATGTCACAAAAGAGATTGAACCAAAGCTCTGGAGTAAATTGGATCTACCAATGCCTGATATGGAGAAAGCAGGGAATCTGGAATGCTTGCTTGGAGCACTATGTCTACAGGGAAGGTTTCAAGGGGAGATTTTAAAAGAGGCTAGCTCCAGGTCATGGGGAAATACAGCTTCAGAAGCTATAGGCTCAGGGGTCATCAGGCCAGGGCATCTCCATCCATCCATCCATCCATCCATCCATCCATCCATCCATCCATCCATTCTTTATTGAATGATAAGTGTGTATTATATCCCAACTTCAGTGTTTATTGCTTTTGAAGATGCACAGTAAATATTCTAAATTCTTTTATTTATTCATTATTCAAAACTCCCTGAATACTTACGTGCCTGATATTGTGGTAGGTGCCAAGGACACAAATATGAAAGATGGGTATTTTTAAAAAATACCCTAATGAGTGTTACTGTAGAGGAACAAGGAACACAGAGTCAGCCTAGACTGAGTATGTGTGGCAGTGGCCAAGAAAGCTTCCTGGAGAAGCTGATTATTGCTTAAGGTGAATTTTAAAAGATAAATAGGATGGGGTGTCTGGGTGGCTCACTCGGTTAAGCATCCGACTTAAGCTCAGGTTATGATTTCATAGTTGGTGAGTTTGAGCACCATGTCAGGCTCTGTGCTGACAGCTCAGGGCCTGGAGCCTGCTTCAAGTTCTGTGTCTCCCCCTCTCTCTGCCCCTCCTCCACTTGCACACTCTCTCTCTCTCTCTCTCAAAAATAAATAAACATTAAAAAAACAGGAGGTAGTTGCAGAAAACTGTAAAAGACATATATGTTTTTAAAATGGCTTTATTGAGGATTAGTTGATGTATGATAAATTGCACATATTTAAAGGATATAATTGATACGTTTTTTCATGTGTATATATCTGTGAAATCAGCATCACAAGAAAGGTCCTGAATACCCCCATCACCTCCAAAGTTTCCTCACACCTTTTGGTAATCCCCTCCTGCCATCATCCCTAGGCAACCACTGATATACTCTTTGTTAATTATCAATTAGTTTGCATTTTCTAAAATTTACATAAGTGAAATTATATAGTATGCCGCCTTCTTCTTCTTCTTCTTCTTCTTCTTCTTCTTCTTCTTCTTCTTCTGGCCTGGCTTCTTTCACTTAGCATCATTATTTTGAGATTTATCTGTTTTGTTGTACATATGAATGGTTCATTCCCTTTTTTGGCTGAATGCTATTCCATTGTATGGATTTACCATTTGTTTATTCCCCTGTTGATGGAAATTTGGAATGTTTCCAGGTTTGGGCCATTATAAATAGAGCTACTGTGAACATTCATGTACAAGTCTTGGCATGGAAGTAGCTTTCTTTACTCTTGGTTAAATACCTATGGATGGAATGGCTGGATCTTATGGTAAGTGTGTATTAAGCTTTTTAAGAAACTGCCATACTGTTTCCAAAGTGATTGAACCATTTTACATTCCTACCAGCAGGGTAGAGGAGTTCCAGTTCTTCTACATCCTCATAAAAGATATACATATTTTTGTCTGCCATTGAGAGTAAGGAACCCCAAGGTCTTGAGAGATGAGTGACTGGAGCAGTCAGTCACAGAAGCCCCCAACTGCTACCTCTGCCCAGCCACCAGGCCACCAGCTCAGCGTGGACATGTTAAGAACAAGAGCAGCCTTGATGGCTCATGCTGGGAAGTTTCGCTGAGCCCGCTGACAGCCATACAGTCACATAATATGGAGGCCAGGGTGGTGCTTTTGTTAAACAGCTCTTCTTAGAAAAGCTGGTGAGCTATAGACACTGCTCCTTTATCATTTTTCCTCATGAGAGGTTTCAATTCGATCTACCTTGCAAGACCAAATCCTTCCCAAATGTATGCATCTGTCAGTGAGGAGGATTATAGAAAACGGCTCACATCATGTCCCAAAGCCTGCCTTGCATACATTTTCCCCTTTAAGCTGGCCAGCCACCCACCTTGCTTTGTCCTGAATTCAACTGCATAATTACACTCCAGTGGCCCGGCAGAGCAGACAGGCAAATAAAGAACTCCTGCTATTTCCCTTTGACCAGCTTTTACTTCTGAGACCTTTTTAACCTCGTTTTTCCTGACATTTCTATAGGCATTTGAAAATGTAGTGATTGAGAGAGCAAACGTGTGCCCCACAACATGCCTCCAAAACAGGGGAGATTGTTATGTCTAATCTCCATCCTCAGCCTTGGACCCAAATGACAGGAGCAGCCAACACCAAAGAAGATTAGGAAGAAAACACTGGGATGCCGGATGTGTCTGTCCAGAAAATACTGGGGTCTGATTTGCCAAGGAACTGGGCACGAGTTTTCCAAGCACTGAACCAGGAGCAATATTCTGCTTTCTTTTTTCACAGCCACCATTCTCTTTGTTATTCTCTCCACAGTTCCCTGGCTTTCTTCTTCTGGAGAATTTGGTTCAACTTGTGATTTTGTATTTGTACTTGTGGGAGGAAATCAGAAAATTGAAAGTTGATGTTTGCAATCACACATTCCCATGGTGATGTGTCCTTTTGAAATTTGGTATGTTGTCCCACAGTGCATGTTGGAGGTATTGAGGAAAGTAACTTCTACCATCCCATGCCTGGAAGAGAGCCAAGGACATGAGAGAAGGGTGGACTGTGATGCTGGATCAAGACCAGAAGTTCGAGGGTAGGGCAGGGAAAGAGGGGAAGAAAATAGTCTGGCTGATATTGCTGGGAGTAGCTGTTATTTCTAAATTTTGAGTTTTTTACCAAGTTTTCCTGTATCTGTCTTTTAAAGGATAACATCCTCCTGGAAGGTTTTCTTGGATTTCTTCATGTCTAGACCTAGGGAGGAAGAGAAAGCATTGGTGAAAACCATGGTGACAGAATGTTAGCACTTGAATAGACCTCAATGATCTATGTCCACACTCTTATTCCACAGATCTAAAAGCTGAAGCTCAGGAATATGCTCATTTTCTTTAGCTGGTTGATTCACAAATGATGTGCATAAGACTTGGCCATATAGAACTCTGGGATAAAGGCAAATCCATCACTGAGAGAAAAACATGGAATATTTGGGGCTACCCAAAATAACAGACTGCCCTAAAGAAAAAATTCTGAAGGTTTCCCCACAATGGTTTAAGCAGCAGCAACATTTTTGTCAGAATATGGCATTTGGAACTGACTTTGGAATGGCACTGCTATGCTGTCCACCTGGTCTGAACCTTCTAGTTCTTGTTTCTTCAGAACTAGTCTTGCCATGAGCCCAACTCTTCCTCCCAGCTTCTTTCACCCTTTCAATGAATCTGCTGTTCTAGGAGCATTCTCTTTATGTCCTTTCAGATACTGTTTTTGCTGCTAACTTGATTCAGCTTCACAGTTCAGATTTCTCCCTCAAAAAATCTGATTAGCACATCCCAGGTGGACATCATTTACCAGCAGAGACACTGGCTTGCCTGTAGATTGATTGTCTACTGATAATGTCAGATAATGGGGCTGTGGAGAAGGGATGTGTTACGTAAAAGGTGGTTGCTTATGGACTTCCTTTTAGTGGGTGCTATAGGTGAGGCAGGCTCTGGGGTAGGTAATTCCAGAACTGATGTATATGGTGGTAACTGATGTCTCCCCTCAAATTTATAAAATTCCCAACCTGTTTGCAAAGAAACTACATAGTCATCTCTGTGCAGAGGGACCAACCAAATTCTGGATGTAGGTATTGCTGAGGGATAAAATTGAATATTTCATTCTGTTGGTTAGCATTGGTTGGCTCTGTTTGGTTCCCAAACATTGCCCAAGATTCAAGTCTTCTTTTTCTCATGAAACCAAGTTTCTTAAAGTAACCAGGAATATTCATTCAACTATTAAGTATCAGGTATGTTCAAGACACTGCAAATGGCCCCGATGATCTTAACAGATGACAAAGAACATTTTTGCCATGTGATCTCAAAGGACAAATGTTGAGTAATTATTTTTTCTTTTGGAGAGGCTGTGTCTTTCATTACAAATAAGATTTGATTACAAAAGGTAAATAATTGCTGGTTGCTACACAAACCAAATAGACTTTAAGAACTTAGAAAGGAAACACACTCAGCCATAATAAGTAATACTATGGTCTATTTCTCACATTTGGAGTCTTTCTATCCTGCTATTTCCTAGGTATATGTGGTAAAGGTAAGAGAAGCAGAGAGAATTGTTCTTCCTGGGGCTGTGAGGTGACCCTGGGGCTTTACATGCCTGCATCTGTTCCATCTCAGTTGAGCATTTTAATCAGGTGATGGCAATCCTATTCATCTTGTCAGACTGACCAAGACGGGGGTCTGAGACTTGATTCTGGCCAATGAGACATGAAGCAAAGTCTGTTGGGGGTAGAATTTCAAGGAAGAGAAAGTGTGCCCTTTGTGTTTCTGGAAGCAGCCATGTGTATTGGTTTGCTAGAGCTGCCATAACAAAGTACCAGACTGAGTGGCCTAAACAACAGAAATTTATTTTCTCACAATGCTGGATTCCAAAAGTCCAAGATCAAGTTGTCAGCAGGAGGATGCCTGTCTCTTTGGCTTGTCATTGGCCATGTTCTTTCTGTGGTCTCACATGGTCTCCTTTCTGTGTCTGTGCCTCAGTCTCAACTCATATGGACATTAGTCTGGTTAGGGCCAACCCTAATGACTTGTTTTGCCTTAAGTACCTCTGTAAAGACGTATCTCCAAATACAGTGACATCTTGAAGTATTAAGAGCTAGGGCTTCAACATGTGAATCTAGGGGACACAATTCAGCCCACCCACCCTATCTGACACAAAGCCTGGAACTGCACTGGCCATCTTGCAGCAGCTCCAGAGTGAACCCAAGTTTGAGCAGGAGATGAGCTGAGTCAGAGAGCCAGAGACCTGAGGTGCCTGCACTGGTCTGTCCCCTGCCAAGGGGAATGGCAAATTACCTCATTTGTCAATTCAGTTTGAGTTGGAGTTTTCAGAGACATCTTAGGGAGAAAGACATAAAATGTCAGAAGTGAAAATTTAAGCAATGAGTGTTTACAGGGTTCCTCTGGAGGGAAGAGAGAAGCACACTTTGTTTTCCCCTCTTTTGGAGGCATTGCTTCCTTTCTCTAACTTACGAGTACATGTAAATAACAGCTCAGGGTCTTGGCAAAACCCATTCTTCCTTGGCCTTGGCATCCCTGGCCCCCCCATGGTGGGTGCCTGAGTCCCCACCTCTGTACTCAGACACAACCCACTTTCTCCTAGATTGCAAGCTCTTAAAGGGCAAGGACACCACTGTGTCCCCTGCAAGACAGCTTTACTGAGCTGTGAATTCAATTTCTTTTCTTTTTCCTTTTTTTCCTTGCCAGGCATTGTATATCACAGAGGGGATAGGTTGTGACTAAGACACATTCTTATTCTCACAAAGCAGAGAGTTGGGGCCCCACAAGGCAGAGATTCTGGGCATTTTCAATACCCAGAGATGTAGTTGGTGCTACTACAGCAAAAAAAATAACAAAAATAAGCACAGGTTGTTCTGAAAACATATGATGGGAGACATCTCACCAAACCTGGGGCTCAGGGAAGAATCTGGGAGTGCCTCTTTCCTATTTTCTCCCCCACCCTTGAGTTTAGAGTGGCAGGTGGAGACAGGGACATGAGGACTCCTTTCTATCCTTTCCCTATATCCAGAGGCCATTCAGAGCCCCCACAGGCCCTCATGCAGAAGAATTCCACTGGGCCAAGTCCCTCCTCCAAGACAGTCATTCCAATTCAGTCCCAGCAAAGTTCCCTTGGGATAAGAATGGATGCCAGCTCCCTGAGGGAGGGATTCAAGCTGTGGAAAGAACAGCACTCTGAGGACATCATGTTACACTCACTAAAATGGTGTCAAGAAGCACAAGACGAGGAGTGGCTCCAGAAATAGACAGTACAAAGAGGTCTGGAATTGTGCTGAGACAATCTGAACCTTGTAGGTTTCTCTGTGACAGTGAGTGCGCTGCAGGTCCTTCTGGGATAGACTTCTGGGCCACCGATACCACTACCCCTGCCATCTGGTCACTTGCGGGCCTTGGGCTCTTTTCCAGTATTGGTGCTGGCATCAATCCACTGGAGAATGCCAGCCATGCTGTGGCCAGGGAGGAAAGCCCCATGTGGAATGTTGGAGAACTCTTTGCATCAAGGGCAGAACCCATGTTTGGCGGAAAGAGAAGTTATGATTCAGAACTTGAAATGTGGATTTTTTACTAATCTGATGCTGTTTCTTCGGCTGCACAATAATATTGTTTTGGTTGCTAAGAGACCCTCTTTTAATTGAATACTAGGTTGAGTGTCTCTAGTATGATAATAGACCATGCAGATGTCGGGAGGATAGTACCATGCTCAAGTGACAATCAGACCATTTCTCACAACAAGCATGTCATAATACACAAGTGCCTTTCCAGATTTTCTTCACAAGGTGCTGAGACATTGATTTGTGATTGCAAATGCTAGATTCCCTTCTCATAGCTGTGAGATGGCCTTGCAGTGTGCTATCTATGCCTGTAACCAACCTCACCTTTGTTTTAAAGACTGATAGTTTGTGGGCTATTAGTTTGAATGAGGCACTACCCTAATAATCAGATCATTATTATGGGGCATTAGTCTGATGCAGGGTAATGAAATATTGTTACCTCAATAGGACTGGCTGTCTATTGTGAACCTTATCTCATAATCCCTGCTTAACAGAGGCATCCTTGGTTCCTTTTGTAATAGAACGAGTACCTGATTGAAGATCTCTTTGGAGAAAGGACTTTAGTGTCATTTAAAAAGCTAAGATTAAAGTTTAATATTCCTAACAGTAATTGCTCTCTGTTTTGGTTTTTACAACCGAGAGTCATTGTTTGGCCAAATCTCTAAGGGGAGGGGAAAGAAGCGGGCAAATAATCTTGGCTCTGAATGCCCTGATAAAATTAATGTGTTCTTTTACTTTAGAGACAGAAGGAGGTTCATGCATTGTTTGCCAGGCAATTTTCTAGCACACAGACATAGCGGGCTGCAAGATTGGGCGCATATCTATTTGCTAAGAAATCAGATATAAGCATAGTCAAGTTGAAGATGTCGATTAGTGTAAGACCTTAAGCAGATGTTTTGTTTCTCACCTTGGTGGGCTGGTTTTCATGTGAAAAGCATGGCTTGAATAACATGAAAATAGTTCAAAAGTTGGCTTTTAAAAATCTTTTAGTGATTAGAACTAGAGGTTTGTTTTTTTTAAGTGAGGGTTATATCCCCTCTCTGTTGCCTGGATAGCAGGTGGTATTCCATCTGTGACAGTCAAGGTTATTTACTGCAAGCAACAGCAACTCTGCTGACCTTAATCTGAAAAGAGTTTACTAAAATGATATTGAGTGACTCATGTATCTTAAATAAATGTCTGAACAACCAAGAAGAATCCAGAAGAACATGTGCTAGGGTACCTAAAAGAAACCCAAATCTGAATGTAGTAGCTTCAACCATTTGGTACATTTTAATTATTTGTCTGAGATCCAAACATTAGGAGAGATAAATTTGTTCCATTGCTGTAAATGGCAAATCCAGAATTTCTACATAGGAGAGACTTATGGTGGTTATATGGTCAGAATGAACTATGGCAAGGACATATTGGGGGCATTTTGTGGAGGGGGGTGTGAGGGAGCTGATGGAAGATTTTCTGGGTGACTTGTAACACCTGAAGTCACTTCTAAATGCAAAGACTACATGGGCTTGGCCAATGATAGTGGAGTACACCTTGACTGAGGATTCCTTCAAGATTGGAAAAGGAAAGCACCAGATTCTTTCTATCCAATCTTTTTAAAACTTATTGGTAAATCTCATGACTTAGGTGTGTGGGTAGTTTCTCAAGCCTCAAATTAGTTATTCCTTTTTTCTAGAACAGTGCTACTCTCCTCATGATGATACCATTGCTTATCTACTCAGCATCCATTTTGAACCCCTCCTTTGCTGGCAGAAGCCGCTTCTCACGAAAGGCTCAAAAAATGCCAAATATTTATTTTGGCAGTCTTGCCTGCAGCCAGCTCATATGACCTAATTCTAGCCAAATTAGATACAATAAGCAGTCAAAGAAAAAAACTCTAATACAAATATAATACTACAAACTGTGGCAACCATTTGGGGGCCATAGGGACAAGACCAAGGTGGAGAGCCACTGAAATGTGCATGAAGGACCTCAGACCTTGGTGACTTACTTCCCTGAATTAACCAAACCTGAAACAAATGATCTCTGGGCCTCACCGTGGGTGAAGCCACTTGTCATCTGCCTTCACGGTGACCCTCACTCTGGTCTCTGGAACACTTCTGACTCTAGATGGGAGGGGTTTAAGAACTTGGCATCAGATCCCTTTGCTACTCATGCAGCTTTAACTGTGGGCCACATCTGGTCCTGATAAATATGCTTTTATTTGTTCCTGGAACTCAGTTCTCGTTGTGTATACAAATTCTGGATGTTGTTTAGCTCCTTAGATTAAGTTGCATCTGGGTGACATGACCAACAGCCCAGTTCCCTGGGAGCCTGGGGGAGAACCTCTCATTGCAGACAGGGTGATGGCCAAAGCCCCGCTTCTTACTAATCTTCTTTGCCATTTTCAACTGCTACCTTGCTTGGGCTTCTGACTTTCTCTTGTCCCATCTTTCTTTTTGTTCACAGTATGAATGAGGATTGTTGGGCTAACAGAGACCTAAATACATGACATAAGAAAATTAAGTACTCATTCACTTACATAAAAACAAACAAACAAACAAAAAAACAGTTTGAAGGTAAGCAATCCAGGACTTCTATGGTGGGTTTCATGTCATTGAAGACTCAAGCTCCTTCAATCTTTCTGTGTGGCTTACTTTAGGATGATTCAGATCTTCAGCTTAAAAAGACGGCTGCAGGAACTCCAACCATTATGTCTATATTCTAAACAAGAAAGCAAAGGACAAGGAACTCTAGGGGGGGCTGTCCCAGAGATCCTATTGAGTAGTATCCATTTAAATTTCCTTTGCTTACTTTTAACTGCAAGAGTGGTGAGACCGTATAGACCGTCACCTGGGCACATGGCCGCACTGACTAGGGTGGGTGTGCCGATACCAGAGAAACAAGGATCTTGGTGCTAGTTAAGCACACAGCACTCTCAGCAGCATCTTACTCAGGACCGTTGAGACTGAGACTGACCAGTGGTTGGAGAACTCCCTGTGCTTCTTTCTTCTCCCTGTGGACCTGTACTAGTCTACTTTCCTTTCTCCTCTAACACTTCCAGCTGATAATGTAGCCCCTGGAGCCTGCCTCAATACAATGGGAAAAGAACTAGTTCCAGGGTCCAGTTCCTCCTAAATGACCTCTCCAATAGCAGCTCATTGGGCTTTCCCCCAGTCGTGTGACCAAGATAGAGCCCTGAGCATCTTAGGTCTTAGTAGCACCAGACTGCATGAAAATGGCAGGAGGTATTTTTGGGTGTTCTCCCAAGAGTGGCATTTGGTTTTGTTCAAGGAGAGCCTTGACACTTGACTTCACCAGAAGCAGCAAGTGGGTCTTAACTACTTAGGTTCCTAGAGAGGATCGTGCAAAAAGTCTGAAATGACAATAGGTGTTTATGTGGGTTGAGTTGGAAAAATAAGAAACCATCTTTGCAGTGGAAGTATCCATGTGATTGACTTGAAAGTCAATCTGCTCCACTCTGATCTGGTGTCAATAAACATAAGAGAAGTAGTAACTATAGTCCCTATTCTCACATAGCTGCTGATACTTATTGTTTATAATCATCTAATATTCATAAATATTTTAGGTTTCTTTTTGAGGGAATTAATATGTTTTCAAGAAGCTGCATATCTTTAGCTTTCCCTCTATGACCAAGAATCTTATTAGATTGTTTTTACAAGTTTCCCCAAATGTGTACTATACATCGGGCTGGGAAATGTGGACCTACCTCAAAAAGAATAAGTTAATTTTCTAACTACTATTGTGAACATTTAGTTTCTGGCTACCTAGAGTCCCAACTGTGTGAGGTTTGGTTGGAGGTAAAACCTCATTTCTAACTAGGAAATTTCCAGGGACCATTTATTCCTTCTCCCCACTTCCTGACAAATGGGGTGTAGGTAGAAGACCTAGGCCTAGGAATCAGATGCTCTTGCCTGGATCCTGAACTTTGAGTAAGTGAGTCAGAAACAGACTGATGGTTGGAAAAGTATTTATGTAAGCAGGAGTCCAATGGCACCAGTCTCACTTGGGAGCCAGCGATGGTGCTGAGTACCTACCAGTGGCAGTAATATGGTGGTGATGGTGGCATCCAATGATGCCATTTTGGCTCTTTTCCCCACTCTCTACCTTCCAGTTCATTTGCCAAACCATGCTCTCTAGCTTGGAACATAGATTCTATGAACTACTTGATAGTTTAATATTAAATTCTTTTATAGCTTTAGTCTGTTCCTTCCAACACAGAGCAATCATGGGCACATACTACATTAGGTTTCTTATATTGGGTTTTTTTTTTCAGCTGCTTTTCTCCAAGGATTTTTTCCCCCTCTATCAGTGTGTTTCTAACACTTCATGGGGGAAAGGGAAGTTGCCCTGAATCTTGGAGGAGAGGGGAAAAAAAGGTGTCAGAAGAAACAAGCAGTGTGAACAAAGCTGTGACAGCAGGAAAAAGCAAAGTGCACATGTGACACATGGAAGAGAGTGCCTGAGTCTAGCAGCAGGTATGCATAGGGAAGGTGTGAGAGAGAGGGATGGTGTGTAAGGGGCCAGGATAGAAATGGCACTGTATGGCACTGTAGCATAGCAGAAACAGAGAAATTGAGGAAGATTTCTGAATGGGTAAATGACATGAGGGAAATAAAGCTAATAAAGATAAGTCAGGCAATAGGTCTTTAAAAACCCAATCCCTAAGTCTCAGTCTAGGAAACTAGATGGCAGAATGATGACCTGGTGAGACATCCTCTGCGTTACAGTGCTGTAGTGGGTCTTCTTGCAGAGTCTGTAAGATGGCAGCTTTTAGGTTAGCATGTTAGCCCAAAAGGAAGAGACCTTTCATGAATTGGACCATCACCATGGAATAGGCCCTCTTACAAGGGGGAAATTCTCATTACTCAAGAGTATTTGAACCTGGGTGGACATCTATTCTGCCTGTCATATGGAGGATGTAGGGGCAAGGGCCTCCTGGGAAGAAGGATGAATTTGACTTCAAAGGTCAACTTAACTTTTGTGGATCTATGAGTCAATTAAATAAGGAGCCATCCAGATTTTTAAAATAAATGACACAACACAATATGCATTTTGTAAGACTATATATTTAATGAGATTATATACACATTAAATGCAATTGAATGGCTTTCAGTGTGGAGTGGTTAGGAAGTAGGAGTGGTGTATGAAGATAAAAATATATAAATAAATTGGGGTGCCTGGGTGGCTCAGTTGGTTGAGCATTTGACTTTGGTTCAGGTCATGATCTCACAGTTTGTGGATTTGAGCCCTGTGTCAGGCTCTGTGCTGACAGCTCAGAACCTGGAGCCTGCTTCGGATTCTGTGTCTCCCTCTCTCTCTGCCCCTCCCCTGCTCATGCTCTGTCTCTCTCTCTGTCTCTCAAAAATATATAAACATTAAAAATTTTTTATTAAAAAGGAATAAATAAATTGGTTGAGACAGGGAAAAGAAAAAAACGAGATCTAAATATATATTTTTTGATACTCATATAAAAGACATGAAATAGTGGAATGCAAGTTTCTAATTTAGTTGGATGAAAAAACTCTTCAGTAGTCAACAGTAGGAATCTTTTATTTTTTTAATTAAAAATGGTTTTTGATGTTTATTTTATCTTTAAGAGAGAGAGAGAAAGAGAAGAGGGAGGGTCAGAGAGAAAGGGAGACACAGAACCTGAAGCAGGCTCTGGGCTTTGAGCTGTCAGCAAAGAGCTGGACACAGGGCTAAAATTCACCAGCCATGAGATCATGACTGAGCCATGACTGAGCCAACCAGGCACCCTTTAATCCTTTTTAATGTGTATTCATTTTTGAGAGACAGAGAGACAAGGTGTTAGTGGGAAAGGGGCAGAGAGAGAGTGAGACACAGAATCCGAAGGAGGCCCCAGGCTCTGAGCTGTCAGCACAGAGCCTAAGATGGGACTGGAACCCATGAACCATGAAATCATGACCTGAGCCTAAGTTGAACACTTAACCAACTGAGCCACCCAGGCACCCCAGGAATTTTTTTTTCTTTAACAAATAGTTTATTGTCAAATTAGTTTCCACATAACACTCAGTGCTCATCCCCAAAGTGCCCTCCTCCATGCCCATCCCCCCTCCCCCCCACATCCATCAGTCCTCAGTTTTTGTCAGCATTCAAGAATTTTTTTTTAACTCTCATTATTTTGAAGTATACTAGACTTGGGTTGTAAATGTTTCTTTTACATGTTGACATTATTATTTATTAAAGCAAAAAAGAAAAGCTTTTCTCCTGATCTAGCCATATCCCAACTGGATCTCTACTTTAAAACACTCTAGGCACAGTTTATTTGAGCTTGTTATTCATGACAATATGAGAAAGGCAATATAGTTGATTTTTAAATTTGTTTTAGTAGGCTTTTCTGGGGTAATTTTCTCAACTGGTTTTTCTTTTTTTCTTTTCTTTTTTCTTTCTTTCTTTTTTTTTTTTTTACAAATAGTTTATTGTCAAATTAGTTTCCACATAACACTCAGNAAAACACGAACTCACAAATTTCCCAGTTTTTAGCTCTTTACCTTCCCTCTAGAGTCCCAGCCAGCCAGGAGGGCGGATGCCCGGGGTCTGCGCGGCTCTTTCAGGGGCCCCAGCCGCCCGGGAGCTACAATGGCGGCAGGCGCGCCACCACTCTGAAGTCCAGCCGCCAGGAGCCAGCACAAAGAAGCAGTTTGTGTGCTCAGCCCCCCCGGGACCGGTTGGCACGAGGGTCCTGGTGTGCAGGTATTTGGCAAGTATGGTCTTTCTATGCACCGAGCGGAGGTTCCCCCCACCCCCACCCCGAGCGGAGGTTTTTCTGTTTCGGACTCTCTCCTTTTCCCCTCTCACTCCCCATAGAGGGTAGAGGGGGATCGCCTCCGATCCTGGAGTCTCCGATCCCAGCCCGATTTTATCTTCCCCAGTTTGTACTCACGTTAGAAGGCTCTCTCAGTGGATTCTGCGTCCTTTGTCTCCCAATCTCTCAGGTTTTGTAAGGTTTCCAATGGCTTCAGATCTTTTCTGTGTGATGTATGGGCATGAGTGCAAGTACGGAGCTCCTTACTTCTCCGCCATCTTGCCCCCTCCCCTCAACTCGTTTTTTATAATTACTTATATCATCAGGAAAATGTAATAAGCCTTAAAAGATTGTATATGATTATATAATGTATTTGATTTTAACAAGAGGAAGAAAGTCCCCTCTACCTCTTTCTCTTTGCAATGATATTCACTTTTTTTCTGCCATACAGGAAGAGCAGGGTTGCAAACTGCCTTAATGAGCCCCCTCAGATAGCTCAGATTCTTTTGACTTAAAAGGAGATGTAAAATTGTTCCCATGTAAAACTTGACATTCAGATTTTTTACTAGTATGTCCTTAACCAGATCAGTCACTTTCTTGGCTCTTTACTCTTTCTTGTATCTCAGACAACCCCATATGGGAACATTTTCTTTATGCCTACAGCTCATTCTTTAAAATTATACTACTGAAAGTGTAGTCCACAGAATGGTTGCCAGTCTGCAAACGGTTACTTACCAGTTCACCACAAGATAAGTACAAAAGGGAAATCTAAAACTTATAGAGCAATTTGATATTGCTGCAATATCCAAGTACGTGATCATTGTACTAGAATTGTTGAACAAGGTAGAAACCAAAGGTCCAAGTCCATGACAGACTGGACATTTAAAAAGATACAAAATAAAAACCTGGTTCTTTGCCGCAGAAAACTTGTGAAGTACTGCTTTAGGATGTCCTTTAATGAAGGAATGCTGGTGACAAGCTCTTCATTTTTATTTTACCTGCATGTTTGGAAGATTGTTGCACTGGCTATGAATTTCTACATTGACAGTAATTGTCTTTAGTACATAAATATATTTTCCATTGGCTTTCAGCTTTTAATGTTACTTTTGAGAAGTCAGCTGTCAATCTAACTGTATCCTTTTCATTTTTTAATTGTTTTCAAATGTTCTCTTTGCCTTTAATTTTTCTGAAGTTCTAATATAATGTATGCAGATGTGAGTCTTTTATTTACTCTACTTGGGATCTACTGTTCTTAAATTGGTAATTTGGCATCTTTTATTATTCTGGAAACTTTTCAGTTATTATTTCTTCCATCTTCTCTTTGTTTTTTCCTTTTGAAATATCAAATAAAATGTATATTAGATATTATCAGTCTGTTTTCTAACCCTCTTAACCTTACTTCTGTCTTTTTTCCCCACATTTTTGTTCCCTGTGCTGCATTCTAGATAACATTTTCTGTTTTATTTTTTAAAAATATAATTAACACTCTTTTGATAATTATGGTATGTTGATTCCAATATCTTAAGTCTCTTGCTTCTCTTGGTCCTTGATCATGGTGTCTTGCTTCCCTGTTTGCCAGATTATCTCTGACTGACTGTTAGTCGTTGCCCATGAAAATTATTTTCTTGAATCACTTGAGGTCTACCATGATGGTATCTTCCTCCACGAAGAGCTTGTGTTTGCTTCTGCAAAGTGTTCTGGGGCATTACCAGTTTGGCATTTAAATTTTTTTTTAATGTTTTTTATTTATTTCTAGGAGAGAGAGAGAGAGAGAGACAGGATGAGCAGGGGAGGGTCAGAGAGAGAGGGAGTCAGAGACTCTGAGATAGGCTCCAGGCTCTGAGCTGGCAGTCAGCACAGAGCCTGATGCGGGGCTTGAACCCACGAACCGTGAGATCATGACCTAAGTGAAAGTCGGACGCTTAACCGACTAAGCCACCCAGGAGCCCCCAGTTTGGCATTTAAACCAAGGGTAAGGCTTGAGGTAGTATGAACCTGAATGCAAATCTTTAGGTTTTGTTTACTTCTGGTTCACACTTACCCTAAGATAATACCTCTTTTAGCCACCACTGTTTGGGGGCCACCATACTTTTTTGTAAGTTCTGAGCTATGATTCATATTCTATTTTATCACAAAAAAAGTGCTTCTTTACGTGCCTCTTAGACCTGCAGATTTCTTTCTATCTTATAATATCATTAAGAAGACAGTTTATTTTAGTAAGTTTTAGCACATTTTAGTTGTTTTCAGCAGAATGATTGGTCCAAATAACCTGCCTTACCATTCCTCAAAATATGAATGTACTTCTATTTTCATAGTTTGGAGCAGGGAAATAACTAATGTAAGAAGTGCTTCAGGAATGGTCAGTAGGAGAGGCAGACTATTGTAGTAAGATGAGAGGCAATCATATGAAAGATCAATTTTTCTTACACTTTGCTGCTCTATAACATAAAATAGAGCCCATGTTTCTAATCTTTGAGTCACTTGGTCATAATGCCACAAACAATATGAGGCTGGGTAAAATTCAATTCATTAGCTATGGTCTATCCAGTAGCATTTGTGGACATGTTTCAGTCTGTCTTAGAAAATATTTTAAAAGATAATTTAGAATTTCTATGCCAATGAAAATAAAACCTTCATTTTCTTTAGAAGAATCTATCTGAAAAGGGCATCTGGGTCTTATTTCCCACACTGGAGCTTGTGGGCTGGCATTGCAAACTATGTGGCCCATTCATTAACAATTCCAGAATTGCTTCCTTGAGCAAGCAAATTTGCCTCAAATGAGAGTTGCCGAAACGTCATGTTACATAAACACTGAAACTCTATAGCACTGTTTTGCAAAGATTAATGCATTTACCAATCACATGGAGAACTTGTTAACATGAAGATTCTGATTCAGGAGGTGTAAGGCTAGGCCAGACATATTGATTTTTTATCAGGCTCTCAGATGATACCAGTGTTGCTGATCCCCAAACTACACTTTGAGTAGCAAGGTCTATAGCTCAGAAAATTTCCCATTGAACATGGATCTATATTCTTTCTATACATCAAGCTTTCCCACACAGGAAAAAAATAATTTTGAATATATATCTCAGAAATATCAAAAGAAGAGTCCTCTCAATTGGCAATGCAGTTAGGTGTTTATAGCTGCACAGCAGGCCCATGTCTTCACAACTGGAATTATCTTCTTGGCGCCCAACAATGTGAGTAAAGCAAAATGCTTCATGATCCCCTTATGGAAGCAGAACTCCAAACCAAAATCGGTCAGTAGTTTTATATTTCACTTTCATTGAACACACTAATGAATAATTGCTTTTATTTAATTTTCTTGGGTTTTTTTTTTCCAGATCAATCATTTTATTTTTGTTTTAGTCCTTGCTTCCTTTAAGAAAGCACATTCATTTGAAGAACTTCATCTTTTAGTTAGGTAAATACTTAGATGAGTAGAGGAATGAGGGGTGAGGGTGAAGAGCAATTCCTTCATGTACAAAGTCAGATCTGCCATTTACAAGGCCACCCAAGCAACAACCTGCAAGTCAGTGACATGTAGGGAACAGAAAAGATATTGGAAATCTTCAAGCCACAGACACCAATAGCTTCAAGTCTTAGGTGAGGTTGCCTCATACAGGTTCTGCTAAACAGAACAGGTCCCTTCTTCAAAGCAGATCAGTTCAATGAAGAGTGTAGCAAGTCATCAAATTTGCTGATTTTTTGTTTGATATTTTGAAGAAAATCCCCAAAGTAAGACTTGAAATAGTAAAGCTAAGCCAAACATGGGATAACCTACCCTCCCTCAGGGAGATAGGTTTGAGCAGCTCTGGATGGGTGTGGAGAAAAGATGTTGGAAGCAATAGGTGGCATGTTGTTGTTGGACATCTCTCATGAGAAGCTGGGAGAAACACAGATAGGCTAAGTGCTCCAGGAGCCAGAATACATCCTTCCTCCAGTCTGCTTAGTCTAATCACTGTGTTCTCTAACACTGCATCTTCCCTTCCTTGTTTACTTCTTAGTGAGGTGGTACCAAGTGTTCACACTCATAGTCATCAACTAAGAACCTTGCTACTCAAATTGTGGTCCATGGGCCAGAACCATCAGCATAATCTGGGGGCTTCTAATGCATGTAGGTTTTCAGGCCACATCCCAGGCCTCCTAAATCAAAATGTGAAATTTAACAGGACCCCCTGGTATTTTAGATGCACATTAATATTTGAGAAATGTTGACCTAGAAAGCAGATAAGTTGTTCTAACTGAAGATGCCCTTCTTCAGCTGGGGTTGGAGAAATGATCCTGCGGCCTGGCCAGAAAGCAGAGTTTCTCGGGAAACTCTTTCTTAAGATAGAAGGACCTCTCAAAGAAACCCAAAGCTCTGGGTCAACAGTGATTATATGAATTCATTCTGATGCTACAACTTGTGAATCTGGAGTTGTCTGAAATTTTTTCTTTGATATAATGAGATAAATATATGGTTTTGGATTCTCTTACTCTCTCTTCACTAGACCGTTCCAGAAATAGTCATCCATAAGCCTTAGGGGAGTTGAGATGAAAACTTTTGGTACATGAAATTTTGGTCCAAATGGGATTTTTGCTGGTGTTACTAATTAAGATTCTCTTCGAAACTAGGCCAACCCCATGCTATCCAGTTGGCAGTATGTTTAGAATCCCTCTGTAAACACGCAGTAGCTTGTACAAATAGGGAGGCTTTACTTTCCCATCATAAAGAAGGTCTGAAATAAATCCCAGACAACTCTAGAAGTTTGTCTTTGCCATAAAAATAGTGGAATTCATTGAGAGCTGCCTCACTGCACCCAGACAGGATACAGGCTGGCCAGTTAATTGGCCATGGGAACCAGCTGGTAGTGGGTTTCACTCTATTCAAACTGCAGAAGGGAGTCCAATCTTAGCTTTGCTTACCAGAGCGTTAAAAGCTTTACATTTAGGTGACGCTAGTATCCGTATAGAGTAAACGAGACTGCCTGATTTTCATAAGTGACCCTGTACAACTCCTCTATAGTCGCTCTTCATGAAAGAAATCCTCGAAAGCTTTACATGATTCTGGCGTCTGGTATCACTGCGCTTCTCTTTGAGTTAGAAATCAAAATTGTCAACTCCTGACTTCTGTCCTGTTGCTGTACTGTTGCCATATCACACAAGAGGAGGTGATCATGGGTGACCAACACAGCCTAAAAGAACTAAGTAGCTGGATGGAACTGCAGATGGGAGAGCCAGAAGTAAGAAAACTATGTTAGCCCAGTGCTTGGAATATGTATGAGCCAATAACCATTTTGTTGAGTGAAAGACTGAAGAATTGATTCTCCACAAGACAGAGATTTTGTTTGTCACATTCATCTCTGTGTATGCAAGACCAGAGGCAAGACCAGTGCCAGTGTAGCAAATTCTTGATTCATATTTGTTGAATGTATGAATTGGACCATCCATCTCTGGGAGATAACCACCGAAACTGAGTCCATTTGGTATCACTTAACCTTTTGCACTTCTTCGCATTTCACATTGCCTTCAAAGCCCCAACGCTTCTTTCCCCTGTTTTCTTGATGGGATCCTCTAAAACCTGAGCAGATCCAAGAACTACTGGTTTGTTAAGGGAAAGTGTTTGTCTATCAAATCAGGGCCTGAGGATAAGGGAGAAATCCAGTTGTATCCAGTTTACAGACTTCTTTTAAATAACAGCGACTGGATTTTTCTCTGGAAATTTTCTGATAGCTAACATAAGTATGTCTCACAAAATTGCAAATGATGTAACCTAGCTACAGGTGCTATAGAAAGACCTGATGTGTTGAGGCTTTAGAATTGCTCAGATAAAGAAGACATGTGAAAGTAAGGTCCTCAAAATCTGTCCAATCATGTTTACTCTGAGCTTGAGCAGTTACTGAGAAGGATGGCAGGAGTTAGAGGGAAGGCAGAGTGAATCCAGAACAGGCAATGGGGAGAAGTATGTCCCTTCCCCATGCACCTAGGCTGGTTTCCACCCAGAGCTCTTGTGTGTTTCCATTTGCAGGAAAAGGAAGAGCTACACTCGCAGTCTCTTTTCCAGGTTGGAGTAACAATAATGTGCCTTGACACTGAGGTGACTTTACTCAGTTTGAAGGTTCTATGATTGGAGAAAGGATTTCTTTTTGCCGATGGGACACTGAGAACACTATGTTTTTTCTCTATGACTTTCCTCCCTAAGGAGTAGGGGTTGTCCAACTGAGTGAAAGGCACCAGAGAAGGAGGGCAATCTGGCCTCTATCCAGGATTGGGAAGAGAAAGTACTAACAATATTTGTAGCTGTGTGATATTGAGCAAGAGCCTCAGCCTTACTGAGCCTTAGGTGGACAGGTTATTATCACTTTGAGGATAGATATATTTCCATTAATATATGCCTTGCTGTGTTGTGCATTTTTGGGACAACAGCATCTGGCATACAGTAATGTCTATTGCTGCCAATTATCAAGCATCTGATACTTTCTGACCTAAACTTTGAGAATTAACCATGTAAATTAAAAAAGAAGTTATCATTCTCATGTACTAATCTAGGTATCATATCAATAGAAACATACAGTCATTGCTTTTCTTCATCAACCCAAAAGGTCTTTTGAACTCTTTGTTTGTGTTACAGTAGTGGACATATAACCATAGGCCAGTTCTGTGGTTTGGCATCAGTGTCTTATTACGAGTGCTCATTCAGTTAAGATCAGTGACTAAATGTGAATGATTCTTTGTGTGTGTGTGTGTGTGTGTGTGTGTGTGTGTGTGTGTGTTTGTGTGTGTATGTAGATGCTTTGAAAAATTCTTTAGGTAATTCTATTATGCTTGTTGTAAAGCATAGAATTGCTATTCAGAAAGCCCCACTGCTGTTATTAACTTATGCAAAAATTTTTTAGAATTTATTTTCCCTGCAAGATTCTTGAAAAACATTTTTTGAAAGAATCTCACACTTAGAGAAAATTTACAGATGCAGTATTTTTTTTCTGGAACTATTTGAGATAGAGTTGCCAACTTAATATTTCATCATTTCTGAATATTTTAGTGTATGTTTCTCACGAACAAAAGACATTCTCCTGTATAACCACAATGCTACCATCAAAATTAGCATATTAACAATAATACATATCTACAATCCAATCCTCTGACTTCATTCCAGTTTCATCTATTGCCCCGGTAATGGACTGTGTAGCAAAAAGATCCAACCCAAAATCATGTACTGCATTTAGTTGTCATACCACATTAATCTCTCAGTCTCAGTTTCTCAGTCTTTGCTTGACATTCAAGATCTTGACATTTTTGAAGATGACAGCCTAGTATAATATAGAATGCCCCTCAGTTTGGGTTTGTCTGATGTGTCTTCATAATTAGATTTTGGTCATACATTTTTGGTAAGAATATCAAAGACAATGCTGTATTTTCTCATGCATCCTACTGGAGGTACACAACTTCAGTTTGTCTTATTAATGATATGATTCATTTAGATACTTGATTATGGTGTCTGCCAGTCTTCTCCACACCAAACCTATTCCTTTTACTCTTTGTAATTAGTGTGTTGAAGACAACAATTTGAAACTACGTAAATACCTTGTTATTCTATAAACTTCCAATTGATGCTTCTTTGTATCAATATAGACTCATGTTTTTCTTTGTTGTTTATTGACTTATGATCTATTACTAACATTATTTATTTTGATTCTCTAATTTTCCTGGATTTTTCCAGAAGATGTGCTTTCAAACTGGTTTCTGTTACACTTTAACATGTCCCTGGTCATTATTTCAACACTTCCTTCTTTCCTGGCATAATTAGATGATCCTGACTCATTATTATTTTTCCTTTCCCTGCCATGGAATCATCTGTTTCTCCAAGGAACTCTGGTTCCTTTTAGTGGAGAAGGGTATTTAGAAGCCAATATCTGGATTCTAGGTGTATTTATTACTCTTGGAATGTTGCTGTCTCCATGGACAAAGATAGAATATATATGTGTGTAGGAAATATATGTATAGAGATACAGCACATACATATATAAAAATACATATATATGTATACACACTTTTACCTCTATAGCTATATCTATGTCTTTACATGTATTTATCTATTCATAATTTCTGAAAACCTCAAAATCAGTACCTCTAATTCCAATACAATACCATGGAGTTCAGTCTAGTTTCCTGTCTTTCCTTACTTGTAACTCCCTTCTCAGGCAGTGAAAAACATGAATCTTATTGTCCTTAGCACATTTGTTTACTTGATCAATATCTTTGTGAGATCCACTGATGCCCTCCTCACATGAATACCCCTTACCCCACTAGGGCTCTAATCCCCTGAGTTGGACCACTATTGTTGCCCCTTCCCCCACCCTCATGTGGATGACTTCCTTGGCCTGCTAGAACTCTGACATCTTTTGCAGGCAACTCTTATATGCAGATATTCTCTCCTTGTTTTTTGTTTTGTCTTGTTTTTGTTTTTTCTTGTTTATTTTTTTGGCTTCCTCAAACCATGTTGGACCACTGTGGCTCTTTATTTCCTTTGCTTGCTCTGCCTCATCTAATAGCTCTAGGACTGATAGTTAAGTAAAAGGAAGAGATAGGAAAGACCATACCAGGTTTTTATGATTAGGAATACAAATCATTCTTTAGTTTGAAAATTGCCTCCAATTAGTTTAAATCAATCCCAGCAATTAATTAGCTTCAAGCCCATCCCTAGAATGAGACAAAAACCACAGACCTATAGTAGGGCACTCTTGTTTTGGTACTAATGCAGGAACACCCTCTGCATTTTCTCTGAGATGATCATCAGGACCCCAGCTTCACATTGTTCATCAGTTGCATTTTTACTGCTTGTTACTACCTTCTGGTCTTTGCTTCTCAAATCTAACAAACAAATAAAACTCCCAACCTTCAATGCCTCCTGCTGATGTACTGTGGAAAGATTATAACGCTATAGTTTTTGGTGAGGAAAAACAAAAAATAAAATTGTAGGTGTTACCCAAAAGACTACCATTTCACTCAAACTCATTTTCACCTCTGGTGTTTCCTGTGTCTTACTACAACCATCCCATCCCTAAGGGCACTTTCGGCCCCTACTGCTACTTAAGAGTTTTACATCCCTTTTGGGTGGGTTACAGTCATTCAGGCTTGCCCCACATTACATATTATATTAGAGTGAAGACAGCCTCTTACATAAGTCACTTTCCCAGGTCCCATTTGTGCTTTGTTGTGTCCTACCTTCTTGTTTCATATTACTCATCCATGTTAGAATAGGGCTTCCACTTCAAACTATGGTCATGGCTACTTGTGTTTGGAAGTGTGAAATCAAAGTAGATGTTTGGTAAAAGCTTCCTGAAATAATAACTTTGATCGTTGTTTTTGCATAATTCTTTTCAAAAGCATTACTGATGTATGGTAAGTGTTGATGTAGGCACTGCCACTTGAAATGGAAGGAAGGGTATTTACAAAATCCTCTTAGTTGTTGACGTTAGCTTCCTGGATTTTTTTAAAAGCAATTCTTAATGGAGCAAATGACATGACAAAATACTCTGAAAGCGTCTGAAACACGAGATCCACCTACACACGCCTCCAGATATCATCTCGACAAGGCTGAATGCTTGTTTTCAGTGGGTGGCTCCAGGGCTGACTCAGAGCTCCATACTCTGAGCTCAGGGTCTCAGTGCTCATTCCCACACTTTTCTCTCTCCTTGCTTTCATCAGACAAGGCAAAGCAACTGCCTTCTCAACTGTCCCTAACCCCTGGAACTTCACTGAGATGAGCTTGGCTTTTGAATGGTACCTGGAGGGAAGAAATTCCCAGCACCAGATTTACATTATTTTCCTGCTGTGCTTTAGATATCATTTTTTAAAATTCCATTCACATGACGAGAGGAAATAGTTTCAAGAAAATAAAGGGGTTGAAAATCTATCTCCTCTGCACACCTGTAATTCCCACTCTGCCCCACTGTCAATGAATCAAAGAATCAGGCCAGTAAATGTTAGCTACATGACCTTTCCAGAGGTGTCAAAGATGATTAAAAAAAAAAAAAACAGTAGGAAGGGGGTATGGCTCCTTCAAGTTGCTTCATTTCTTTCTCTCTGTAGACAAGGGAGTTGCTTCTCTGAGTTGAATGAAATGTGTTAGTGTTGGGTATATAGTCTCGGGCTTATCAAGAAGAGAAATCTGGGTGGCAAGATGGCATGGTGAGGAAGGTGACAGCAATGCAGGGTTCACCTCTAAAGGAGGGGCAGACTTACTAAAATTCTTCCTCGAACGAGGGAAATTCCAGACATCAGAAACATCAGCACTCAAAACTCTAGGGAAGCTGGTCCTTAATGTCATAATTTTCACAAAGCTAAGCTGATAGAATCTGTAGATAGCAAAGGGCTTAAATTAAATCCAGCACAGTCAAGTGTGTCTAGAGAATCAGTTGAAAAAGTGATCAATATGGTTCTGATCATGATTCTTAACAGGGCTGATTTTCGGATGGGTATGGATAGCAAACTCCTAATTTTGAAACTGGACAGCTCATGATAAGTGTTCCTTCTTTGTGTGGAAACCTGCTCCCTGTTGGTGGACAGGGTCAGTGGACCAAGCTGCCCTTGTAAGCTGCTCCAGCAGGAAGGACTTGCCCTTGACCATGTGACATCCACACATTGCTAGACTGATAAATGGAAAAGTCTGGGTATAATTTCTTATTGCTATCTTCTCCCTATTTGAGGCACCTCCTAAAGACTTGTCATTCCCACCTCTGAAGGATAAATAAAGTAATGGGAAGACATAGGGAAAATCAATTTAACATTTCTATTGCCTAAGAATAAACACAAGAGAAGGACAGATACCATATGTTTGCACGTATATGAGGATTAGGAGGAACTTAACAGAGGACCATGGGGGAGGAGAAGGGGAAAAATAGTGGGAGAGAAGGAGGGAGGCAAACCATGAGAGACTCTTGAATGCCGAGAACAATCTGAGGGCTGATGGAGGTGGGAGGAGTGGAAGGGAGTGATGGGCATGGAGGAGGGCACTTGTGGGGATGAGCACTAGGTGTTATATGGAAACCAACTTGACAATAAACTATTTTAAAAAAAGAATAAACACAAGAATGCACCAGGCAGTTGATGGTCATTTACCATCATTATTTTGGGTTTTAAATATATCTTGCACTGACTAGCTTTCAGTGCCCTACATGTCTATCATTAAGCAATACTTTCATCGTTAAGATATTAAAGGTATTCAAATGCAACTTGAGTCTCTTCTAATACTGTAAAGCCAGCCAAGGCAGACTCCAAAATAATGACACAAGATGTAGGTGCTTTTTGGTCTGGGGAAAGGAAGGTAAGGCCTCTAACTGGGTCACAGGAGGCCAATGCTCAAGGCAGGTGTTCTGAAGTATCATTGTTTTCTAAACAGTTGGCTTTCTGCTTGCTTGCATGTGTCTAGGAACTGCACCTGGAGTCCCCTTCCAAGGTCACCTTGTGGAACAGACAGGGCAAAGTTTCATGGAGTTTGCCTGCTTCCCTGGCTTCTGCCCCATCCGTCTCTCTGAGTGCTTCTTGGCTTGGAGCATGTGCTGCATATTAGTAATAGATAGAGTATATCATGAGAGTGATCAGAAATAAATATGAATTTGAGGTTTCTAATCCTGAGCAGAAAACGAGAGCTGAATAGAGTCGTAAAAGCTCCTTTGGAAGGAGAAAACGTAACCAGGGCTATCTTATACTTGACGATCTTGATGCCTTTCTCCAATGTGTATGACAGGACTCACTAATCACGTGTGACTCTGTCCTCAGGCCCAACGTCCTCAAGAGAGCCTGTTGTAGATCTAAGAGTATGAGCTTGGTAACATTTTATCCTTGCAGGTTTGTGTAAAGGGAAAAATCATGCAAAGTCTTCGTTAGCTTTGGCTTCTGTAATTCTATGGAAACGAAGCAGCTGTGCTGATAATCCAGGGAAAGATGGGTGAGCTAAGACAGCAAAGCTTTGAGGTGGGGTAGGGAAGGAGAGCAGGAGGAGGCATAATAGGATTTCTCTGGGACTGTACTTGGCTTTTCACTTTTGTCTTGGAGATCTGAAGTAGAACTTTTTTCAGTGGGCTGTTGATTTGGATCTGAGAGGGAGAGTTAGTGGTTGTGTTTAGAGAACAGCTTTGGACAAGAGAGGAAAAGAGTGTCTGGATGTCCTATTGTCTGAGCACTTTCAACCTTGTCTTGTTAATACCACTTTGGCACTTCCTTGCCTCATTTGGAACAATGGAACAGTAAGACAAAGTTTCATTTGAATTGTGCTATTTATTGTAATAGTGTGATGGGAAAACCTCAAAGGCTCAAAAATTCAGCTCTGGGATTGTCTGCATGTTTGAGATTGGGGTAGAGATGCCCGGTGCTTACTCCACCTCCATCTGTGACCCTGACTATACAGTTGAGACACACACTGAATTTGTGACAGATGGCCAAACTGCTATCTCAGAGTTCAGAGTGAGTATGTGGATATTTACATATACACAGACATGCTCAGAACAGCTGTTTGTCCTTGTATCTACCTGGAAAAATGGGAAGACAGGGCACCCTATGTCAGCAGCCCCAGGCCATCACCACTGCTTCCCCCGAAGTTCCTTCTGACAGCAACGTTCATGGTAGAAGTCCCAGAAGGACCTAACTTGAAGGGTCCAGGAAACCATCCTTTACTCTGTGATCACATTAATTGGTTAAGTTGGGGAGACAGATTGGAGATAAGGAGGGTGAGTGAGAAAGTATAGTTATTGATCTTGGTGAATTTGAGACTCCAAGGGATGTGACCAGATGCTCCATACAGTGCCCTATTTTGAACTTCAGAGGACCAACTCAAATTAGCCCAGTCTTCCTTATATTCATCTAATTTCTTCCAAACCAGTGTAGTTTGATGTTAAATTATCTGATTAAAAAATAATATGTGACAGGAAGCTGTGGAGAAAAGGGACCTTTATCAGGATTGAATATAAATGAGACAAATTGACAAGGATTTTACTTATGAATTTAATATAATCTACAAAGAACCTGTTCTAGGAAAGACTTTTAAGATGTTTAACAAGTAGTTGCTCATCAATGTCCTTATCAAAAAGCATCCCAGAACCTGTGTCCTGCCACCCTCCATGCTGAACACCTGCTAGGAATTTAGTGTGTGAACATGATCGCATTGATACAGGTCTGCATGTAAATAGTGGTGTACTGAAATCTGTATTTGATCACCAAATATCTGTGGAAATGGCAATTCCCTTCTGACCAATGCATACTAATGTAATAAACACTCTTGTCTTTTTCTAACTAAGCTAGTACAGCCTCTCCCCTGTTCAGGAGGAAGTTGTTTCCATCCAGAAGGATGGTTCTGCACTGTCTGGTGGATACTCTTCTTCTGTAGATAGGGCTTGGGGTGGGGGGCTCCCAGCCTGGATCCCTGATTATTCCTCAGTGGTATATCCCATATTGATTGGGCTCTAAGATTACCGCCCCTTTAGTTCATTCCCACATCCACAGGTATTTTCTAAAACAGTGCACTGTACTAGCCTCTTAAGTTGAAAGGGCCTTGACCATTAGGCTCCTGCTTTTCTGGGACCAATCATCTTCCATCACCCTCAGGCCCTTGTCTAAGCTTTGGTTACCAACACAGATGTGCTTTCTTCTTGTAAACTTCCTGTTGGCATCTTTGGCTTCTGTTCTTGCCTCATATGATAGCCAGAGGCCCCCAGTCCATGTCAGCTGGCCTCTCTAATTCCCGGAATTGGGAAGCAAAGGCCTAGGCTTGCTCCAGAAATTGTCACAGCCTCTCTGTAGAATGGTACATCAAGGCATTCCTGGGGATGACTTCATCTAGCCACACGTGTCCCTTGTTGGTTTTCTTCATGCTAGTGGGCACCTGGTGACTCTACAATTGTTAAAGAGAAGCAGACAAAGCTGTTCCTCCCCTAAGAGTGAAAATCAGCCCCACATTTACCTGTTGGATATATCTAGAGGAGCAGCTAAACACTGATTTAAGCACTCTGCCCTTCTCAGTGCCCTGTGTTGACCACAAAGAATTAAGCAAAACTCTTCTGACTGAACGACGGTGCTTACATTTGGAGTGGGGTGGATATAAGCAGGTCTAGTATCCCTAAATGCCACCCATGGCAGGCTGCTTGCCATTGTCTAAGCAGGCCCCAGATTTTCCCATTCTTTCCTTGTCTCTCTACCATCTGTCACAGTTCTTCCTGACTCCAGGGCCCACGTAAATTACAGCCCTCCTGAAGCCTTTCATCTGCCCATGAAATGGTCATGGTACCTTGTGCTGTCCCTCTTATGGCTCTACACTCTACACTGTCACTTCTGTTCTTTTCTAGGCACTCTAAAATATAATCTCCTTGAGGAAAGAGCATTGTTTGACTCATCCAAGTGCCTTTGTGCCCAGCCCAAACCATCCTCCTGTCTTACACAACTGGTGTTGAGCAAACATTGACTCAATGAACTGAGGGCTGTTCAGGCAGCAGTTGAGGGTGGCTGGAGAAACCATAGCAGCCTGGGCCTCCTGAAATTGTGTTGTGTTCAGTGGGGTCCACGAGAGGTAGCCTTCCTCTCGTTACAGACAGTGACAGTAACACTGTGTGAGTGTGAGGAAGTCATCTCCTGTTATTAATAACAACACTACGAAGAGCTACCTTGCTGGAGCCCTTACTCCCATAATCTGATTTCATCCACACAAGAAAGCCAGTCGGAAAAAAGTGTGATTATTTTTGATTTTCAGATAAAAAATAAGCTGGTCAATGTGGAGGTAGGATTCAAATGCATGTGTGTCTGTTCCATATCTATTAGATGGACTGTCTGTCACTGGCCTCTTTAGGGACTTGTTGTTAAACAACCCAAGTTTCCCCCAGTTCCAGTATCCCATGATGTCCTTAGCAGTGGGGTCAGATGGGAGCCAGAAAAAGAAGTGGGCTCAGCAGTCATGATGGTGACCCCTACAGAAGAGAGCACTGACAGAGCTCTTTTCTCCTACTGCTGCTAAAGCTGCCTTGGTTGCAATAGTGGAGAAGGTCTACACTTCTCTCCCAGAGAGAGCTCTGTAGTCTATACCAATTCTCGATAGAATTTCTTAAGGCAAAATTTTATGAACATACAGAGTGTGGGGGGTTTATGCTGAGCCTCCACTGTGACACGAGAGCTGCAGTTTGCTATTTAGCTACCGATAGCTAACCACACAGAATAAACATGTGTATGACTGATACAGTAGTTTCCTGATGCCACTGTGACAAATGAACCACACATTTAGTGACAACATGAATTTATTCTCTTATAGTTTTGGAGGTCAGAGATCTAAAATCAAGGCACGAGTGGGGCTGGTCCCTTCAGGAGGCTCCAGAGGAGAATCTGTTCCCAGCCACTTGCAACTTCTAGAGGTTGCAGGCATTCCTCAGCCTTGGCTTATGGCTGCAACACTCCAATCTCTACTACCATTGTCACATGGGCCTTCTCTTTCTTTTGATCTTCTTGCCTTTCTCTTATGAAGACCATTGTGATGGCATTTAGGACCCACCAAACCCTCCCATCCCAGGATTCTTGATTTATCACAGCTTCAAAGTCTCCTTAGCCATGAAAAGTAATATTCACAAACTCTGGGAATTAGGACTTGGATATCTTTGGGGGCCAGTTTTTCATGCTGCCAGTTAGTTTCTGGTGTTTATTTCTAAATTCCTCCTCACAAGGAATCAGGAAATGCCACGGTGGGATGGCTCAGGGCAGGTCTGTTCTCCCAGGTACAGCATCTCTTTTAGTCTCCATTCTTGCTTCTTGTCCTCTAGTGCAGCCTCCAGCCCCCCTTCTCCTAACCCAATCCCTCCTGTGAGGTTCTACATTGAGGTGTTGCTTTCTGGTATCACACACGTAATCAGAGTGCATTTAACCACAGTGACATTTATCACAGTATTATTAATGAGGCTTGGCTTAGCTCCAATAAGCGCCACAAAATTCTAGCTGCCTATAACATAAATGCCCCAGTATGTCTGCTGGAGGCGACGTCTCACTTTCCCCTTGATTTTGAGGGCTCTGGGCCTGTTGTTCCTGAGATCCTAAAGTGTGGCAATTGGCAGGTGCAAATGACAAGACACTTCCTAGAACACTGTTAAACCACCTCCCTGGCCTTTCAAGGGAGTCATATCATGCTAAGAATGTACTGGAGAACAGTGATTGGAAGAGAAAGGATTTAAGTGATGAGTAGGTTTCATGGTAAATGGAAGATATTTGTTCTTGAGAATTCTTATGGCCAGTCTAGACCAGAGATACCAATGTGCCCTCTACACAGCCATCTAAAAATGCTATCAGATCCAATAGTATCCTGGATATAGGTTTTAGTTCTCCAGGCCCTTAGGACTTCTACACTCTGGAAGTTTTCAGTTAGCTGTTAGTTGCAAACTAAGTGATAAGCATGCCCATGCTTTTGTAGGTGGAGATTTTTATATGCTGGAATTCCTTGAAAGAAAAATCAAAGTGATAGCAGACAAGTATCCTTCCAGTTGCTTCCACAGCTTGCAAGGGAAGGCTGGAAGGTATGGTGTCCTCAGGCTGTGTGGTTTGATGTGGTCAAGAAAACAATAGTCACTTCCTGGTGGCAGGTAGACAGTGTGTGTGATGGGGCATGGGAGGTGGGACAGCACAGCAAGAAACACAGAAGGAGATTTGCTTTTCCCCAACTTTTTTATTTTCAAAATTCTCAAATGTACGAAATAGTTAGAAGATAACATAATAACTACCTTGGATTAACCAATCATTAGCATTTAGCCACATTTGCTTTCAGTCACACCTACGTGCACATGCACGTATACTCATATGTGTGTATATATGTATATATGTGCATATACACACAAATGCACAGATATATGCTTTTCTCTTCTGAACCATTTGAAAGTAAGTTGAAGATACCATGGTTCCTCATCCCTAAATGTACCTAAGACTACAGACATCACTTGCTCAATCACACTATCATCACACCCAATAATAAAGTAAACTAATAATTCTGTAATAATATAATATGAACTACATGTAGCTCATATTCATATGTATTCAACTACCCAGAGATTTCTCTTGTAGATTTTGTTTTTCAGTGCATAAAAGGGAAATATTTTAATAGATACATATATTTTTTGAGAGTAGAAAAGTTGGAGAAGCATGAGAGATTCCTAAAGAGGATAGTTGAGAATATTTTTGGTGTAAAGTACCCTGTGAGGCTCACACCTTGCCATCATCATGGTATCTGTTGTAAAATATTTTTATGGATTCTGGAATCAGACTGTTTCTTTGTCCACATAAAATGTAAGACTTGGGAGACCCCAGGAATTGTGTGTGTGTGTGGGGGGAGATTACATAGACTAGGGTAATAATAGCTATTTCTAAAACTTAATCTTAATGTTTCTCAGACTTTAGCGTTCTTAAAAATACTTAGAGTGTTTGTTAAAAGTAAAGATCCTTGGCCTTTCCCACCAGAGACTCTGCTTTTGTAGGTCTGGGGTAAGGACCCAAAGCTGTAGTTTTAAGAACATTCCAGGGGATTCTGATACTTGAAGAAAAGATCACCTTATCAGTTAGGCCTATTAGAAGTATACTTTATAAGTTTTTCTTTCACAGTCAAGAATATACAGTTTTAAACTTCAAGTGAGTGATTCATTAATTATGGTCTTTTAGGCAAAAAAATGCTCTCTGTCTCTGTTTCTGTGTCTGTCTCTGTCTCTCTCTCTCTCTCTCTCTCACACACACACACACACACACACACACACACACACAGAGGCACTTACTCACTTGTGCGTAAATAATGTTTTGAAGTGATTACGGACTTTCTTATCTGTCACCATACCATGTGAATAACTACTCCACTTAGATATCATTTTGGAAAGACCACTGTAAGATGAAAATCAAGTGTACTAAAAAAATAGCAGGACATACAGCATTCTTTAATTTCAATTAATGAAAGGACACCAAGTGAAAGGTATCTTTCTCAGACCATTCTCTTCTAATCACCAGAAAAAATAAGCCTGGGTCAGATGAGCAGGCAGAAGAAGTCTTCAAAAATATATGTATTCATTTTAGAAAAATAAATCCAGGGCAAGAGTCTTCAATAGATTACTTCACTATCTCCCACTTATTCCTGAAAACTTTCTTCTGAGCTTGGAGAGGATCCAAAGTATCTAAAAATGATCTATCGAAAGGTGAAAGAAAACCCACCTCTGTCATGCTGTGAATGCATTTGTGTCACTGTCGGAGGTAGTTTCCTGGGTGGACCACACTTAAGGTGATCCTGTTCAAACATTTTGGACCATGTCATTTAGCAGAACAGAAATAAAACCTTCTGGCATTTTTTCAGGAGGTGAAATATGGTGCGAGAACAGTATTATGGCATCCCAGAGACTTTACCAACAGATTTGCCTCCTTAGGGGTGTGGTTTCCAGTGGTTGGGCCTCCAGAGTTGGTAGGAGTCCAGGGCAGGAATCACAACACCAGGTATTATGCCAGGAGAAACATTTTTCAGAACTGAGCAAATTTTTGAAAGAAGGGATTAGAAAGATTAAAGGGCCTGTAGAGACTATTTAAAAGATGTGAATATACTTAGACTGGATTAGGATTTACAGATGAGGGATGAAGTGAATTATATCTGTATCTCAAGATCTTTTTTTTAATGATTTGTTAAAATATTTTCTTTTTTTTAAAATTTTTTTAATGTTTTATTTATTTCTAGGAGACAGAGAGAGACAGCGTGAGCAGGGGAGGGTCAAAGAGAGGGAGACACAGAATCTGAAGCAGGGTCCAGGCTCTGAGCTGGCAGTCAGCACGGAGCCCGACGAGGGGCTCGAACCCACGAACCGCGAGATCATGACCTAAGGGAAAGTCGGACGCTTAACCGACTAAGCCACCCAGGCGCCCCAACTAAAATATTTTCTATGGACAATTATTCAGGGTAGTGATGTCATTGAGTAGGAACCAGCCAGCTGGTTGAATGATTGTAATAAGCACTCTGAAGTTTTGTGGGTGTGAAAATGTAACTGAATTAATCAAGATTCACATGGACTTACTAGTATCTACTGGTCTATAAATATCTATGCTCTGGTAACTTGGGTTAAGTTTATAAGCCTATTGGAAGGTATTTGATGCATTTCAAGGATTTTGCATTTCATGCATATAATAAAAATATTAATAAAACCCAACAACATTAAAAGAATCCCTTTGCTATAGGATAATATTTTTGAGATATGAAACAATGAAAATTTTCCCCAGTCCTTCCTTTTTCTACTTTGGCCTGTCCCCCACTGAGGCTGTTGGATTATTCTGTGACCACTGGCTTTTGAAGCGGAAATAAAATAGAAAGCAGAGAAAAATAAACCTTTGTTTGGACTGTTTTTCTTTTCATGGGCAAATCAAGAAATTGACCTAGGTAAGCTTGTGTGAGAACCTCATGAGTAAGAACAAGGTCCCCGTCTCATCCCTCTCTCCCTCAGACTCCTATACAAGGATAGATGTCTGTGCCCAGTGAAGCAATGGATGGATGAAGGACTGGAGGGCCATGGGTGGAGGGAACAGGCAGACAGCAGTGCAAGCAGTGCATTCATGACCCAGCCACACCCGGAACAAGCCCCGCCAGCTGCCCTCCCATGGCTGCTCGACTGATGGTGGGCTAGCTTGTGCTTGCACCAGTGCCTTCCAGGTTGATTAACCCCAGGTGGTGTGCTTCCCCGAAATATCCCTGAATATGTTTAAGTGAAAGATGTGGGGCTCTGGACATCTAGCTGGGCAATAAAAGAGAATGGGATACTCTTTACACCCCATACTTGGCTAGGAGGCCCCTTGATCCAGGACAGTTCACACACCTTTACATAGGCACATTGATGACACTTAATTTTCCTTGTCACAATGCCATTTTTATACCTATATGTTGGTATTGGAGGTGGGAGTGGATACTCAATCTTTTGTAGTTCATTAACAGGAGAAATAAATTCCTCTGCTAGGGTGAGTTTTTCTATAACACAGATGTAATCAGGTAAATTCCAATGTAAAATTATATAGGGGGCTTCAAGATGTCTCCCAACATCAGAGTGCAGAGTGCAGTGCCCTTTACTGTTCAAACCACAGCATCATTCCAGCTCTTCTGGCCTTTCCTCACCATCCACACACTCTTCACTGAAGACATGTTAGAGTAGGCACCACTCCCCAAGAGTCCATGTGTCTCCACCCTCCATGCCTTTGTTCATGGTATTCTTCTGCTGGGAGCACTGGTTCTTTCTTACCCTCACTTACTCTACTCAGCTCCCACCAATCTCCACTCCAACACACCTACCCATGCTGTGTACACATCTGAGAGGAAAATCTCTGCCCTTACTCAAAGCCCAGGAAAACATCACTTTCTAAATCAACTTTGCCCTTCCTCCATCCACCAACTACATTTCCTTGGAGAATCATGGTAGTAGGTATTATAAAACTTGGGTCTCAATCATCTTTTTAATAGAGCTGTGCTCTATGAGGGCGAACACTGTACCCTTCTCATTCTGGTCTTACCCCTGGCACAGAGATTTGTACTCTGTGGTCACTCAATTGATGTTTGCTGAGTTTAATTGAACTAATAGGAAAAAAATTATTTGATGATTACTGACTTATATGGATATATGTCCCATACAAGATACTTGTAGTCTTTCACATGGTTCAAGAGTAATCTAATTAACAAGATTCCAGGAGATAGCCTAGAGGGAAGGTATTTTCCTAACAATCTTTCAGTAATGCTTGAAAATTTATCCCAGTTCATGTCTTTGTGTCAAATATTTCAGCAGCCATTTATAGAGCATCTTCTATGTGCTAGAAAGTGCCATGATTACCCAGGGTTCTACTTTCACTGTGCCAAAGTAAGGTTAAGTGGTAGCAAGAAAGAAGGGAAAGTAGGAAGCTCAGCTACTTTGAGTCTTTCCTTTTGTCATCCTATCCGGTTCCCAGTGCCCAAAATATTCCAAGGTGAGAGGAAGTTTGGGATGCTCTCCAGGGAAAGAGAGGAGACACCATGGTGCAGAAATCTGTGACTGTTGGCAAAGCTGAGCTCAAAGTGAGTTAGTGCCTTTGTGCTTCTGAAAGAAGGTCATCTGAGAGTGGAAAGGAGATTTATGTTTTACAGAATAAGAAGTGGGCAGCAAGAGTAAGAAGTGAGCTTTTACTTCCTGTGCTTGGCATGAGTCCCCTAGAAGTGACAGACGTTCCAGGTCTTTTGCTTAAGATCTGATTGAGTCATTTTTGGCTAGAGAGAAGCTCTGTAGCAGGGTAAACTTTGGCAAACTTTCATGCTCCTTTGCCAAAGATGGAAGTCATATTTCAATACAGAGGACAGTTAGGATGGTGAACTAGGCCTGGAAAGAGAGACTCTAAGTCTGTGTGTCCACCTTCAAACTCATTCTAACATATAGCTGCCACTCTGGTCAACACTATACAGAAAGTCATCATGGTGATGACTAGGACATGATCCTTATCCTTAGAGTCTATATAACTGATGCAGAGAAAAAGGCTAATATGCAACAGCAATTAATTGATTATTGCAATGAATAAAGTTAAATGCCAGAATACACGGCTGTCCCTTCTTCTGTTTTATCCCTCAGTTAGCTTATAGAATATACTGAAATGCGGGTCTGGGCCCGAGGTGGACAGAGCCCAAGGGAAGCCTTGATTCCTTAGCCACAATTAATCTCCTCTCTGCCCACCAGACATGCTTGCCCTCTAGGCCAAATTGGAGGGCCACATTGCTGGACATGGTCTGCTGAACATGGCTCTGCCTGGATCAAACCCAGTGGCTGGAGGCTGTGTGAGCAGGAAGAGGAGAGAGCATCCACAGGGAAAGTCTGAACTAGCAGCCACAGACCTGATGGGTTGGAACCTCTCCATGGACACTGCTTGTACCTGTAGCCAGTGAGGAGGAAAATTATTGTGAAATACTTTGATAGCATTTCTGATTTTTCCATGATCTACTCAGATGCCAAGTTCAGTCATCTGTAGGTCTCCAGGAGGAAAGGTTCTTGCAACCATAAACCCGACAGGGAGCCTTTGGCCTATGTTTTGCTTGTTATGTAATATCACCAACTGGTTGTTTCATTATTAATTCTTCCATTTCTGCCATTTATCTCAATCTTCACTCTTCTTTCATCACATTGCTTTCTTTTCCTTTGTTACTCCAGCCCTTCCTAACTTTATTTTTATTCCCACCCCTTTCTAAAATGATGTAAATAGTTCTCAGAACATGATACTTGTGCTTGAGAATGGAGAACAAAGGGAAAGAGATGGTTTTTATCTATGCATACAGGTCCTCAAGGCAAGGTTGAGATCATCATTGGAGCAAAGCCAAATAAACATTTTTCTTTGTTCTAGACCCTAGGGCTGTGCTGAGGGGTCAGGCTCTGAGGTGATGGAATGTGGACCTGTCCCCTATCATGGAATAGGTGGCATATTTGTAAGTCCAAAAGCTGGGAATGTTCCTCTTCTCACATTTTCTCAATTTTATCTCTACCAGAGGCCAGTGCTGTTCCCAGGGCAGGAGCAGCTGCTCTTGGATTTTGTGCCAGACTCTGGAAATTCCTTCCCTGCAGGGAAACTCATAGTGGCACTCATATTCTTGTTACCTCCTTCTTCCCTGCTGATTGGCCTCTCAGTGGGGCAGGCCTCCATGAGTGCAGGGAGTGAAGCAGTCACTCTGTAGAGAGGGAGTACAGATTGCTCTGACTGACTCATGTCTACCACTGAGGCCACCAGAGCATAAGAGTTGGGTTAATCCCAGGAACTCAGAAGCAGATACTAATGCCCTTTGTAGTGGTTCTCTTCCTGTGAGTTCTAGGATGCTTGTAGGAGTGTGGAGTATGAAGAGATGATATGTCAACTAACTCGTCCTGTCCTTCCTGACAATGACACTAAGGGACAAAGGATGGTGAATGCCTTGGGGGTAGCCAAATCCATGTACTTCCCACAACAATGGAAGCAGGTCTTTGCTTATAGTAACTATTTCGTTTGTGTTTAGAAAACAATAGATATTGGCACCATATTTAATTCATGTTCTCACTCATTCATTGATTCCATAAACAGGTGCTGAGGGCCTGCCATGAACAAGGTCACCATGCTTTGGGTGGGATCAAGCACACTCACCTGGGGATTGGCAAAACTGTCAGGTAGGATAGGGATGGACCAGATGGATCAAGGAGAATATCTCACCTGTGGAAGCCAACTGATGAGCGGCAGCTTGATAGCTGCAGGATAATAGCCAAGTGGATGATGAGCACAGTTATGGTGGTATACAGATCAACTACCATTTCTTGACTACTTATTATGTAGCATTCAATTCTTAATTGCAAGCTTGTGAAGTAAGCATTATACATTTGATTCTGAGGATGAAGCTACTGAAGCTTAGATAGATTAATTTTCCCAAGGCCACATTTATTACTTTAAGAGTTCAACCTAGGATTTGAACCCATGTATCCTGATTTCAAGGCTTTCAATCACAATCTATATAACACCACTAAGTGTTCTTAGGTAGGTGTCTGTGAATGGGCTCTCATATGGTAAGCTATGCTTGGCTACAAGAGTCAAGATGGCAGGCAGGGAAATGGTATTAATAGTCTCTTCCGTTCATAGTAGGACCCATCTAGTACTAAAGAGGAAAGGAATTTGCAAGAATGTGTCAGGGTATCAGGACATGGGCTTGAAGACAGAGCTCCACTTCCAATGGGAATAAGGAATAACAGTCAGGGAAACTAAGCAGACACCCAGCTGTGGAAACTCATTTTGGTTTTTTTTTTTTTTTTTAACATTTTATTTATTTCTATGAGAGAGAGAGAGAGGAAGGGAGCAGGGGAGGGTCAGAGAGAGAGGGAGATACAGAATCTGAAGTAGGCTCCAGGCTCAGAGCTAACTGTCAGCACAGAACCCGACATGGGGCTCAAACTCACAAACTGCGAGATCATGACCTGAGCCGAAGTCGGACGGTTAATGGACTGAGCCACCCAGGCGCCCCTGAAAACTCATTTTGAATGGTCTGAACGTGCAGATGGATGGAAAAATATAGGCATACATGCAAAGATGGTTCAAAGTAGTTAGTTATTCATATACTTGGAGCCAAATAAATCAGAATGGACACTAGATTTATCCTTGAAGCAAGGTCCCTGGTAAGACTTGCTAACCAAATGAGTCAGGTGCTAATCCTTTACTTGCTTCACAATGGGGCTAAGGGGTAAGATAGGGGGTGTAGGGGCATGAGGATCAGTTCTGATCCTAGGATTGCCCCTGGCTTATTCCTGTCACAGTGGCTCAGAGGCCCTATCAGCTTTCTCTGTCCCAGCAGCCACACCTATGTTCTTAATAATCTGATTCTGTGGGAGAAAGCTCACTTCAAATTTTGCTTGGCCTCAGTGAGACCAAGGCAACCAGTGCCTTTCATGCATGGCAAGAATGAGGGGGAGCCTGGGCAGGGGATGTTTCCAAGAATAAGGCAAGTGCATGGCTGCCCCAAGGAACTGGGGAAGGAAAGACAGACAAAAGCATTGCGACCCATCTTAATCACTTCAAAGTTTTGTCTCCAACATGCATCACAGTTTCCTATTCACATTGGAAATTGACTGGTCCTAGTCCTTAACTTTTAGTAACTTCAAGTTGAAATGAGTACCTACCTGGATATATATTTACATAGTACTTGTGATATTAGGAAATAATATCTAGCTGCCCTCACAGAGACCAATGTAAAGTGGCTTAACCAAGACAGAAGTATTTCTCTCTCCTATCAGTCCAAGGCTGATATAGCAGATTTACTGTGTTGGGGACCCAGGATCCTCCTGTTTAATTGCTCACCATTCATAAGGGATTGGTAGCATCTGCTACCATCCAAGATGGTTTACCACCCAGTCAGCATATCAGTTATCAAGAGTGAGGATAAGAGGGAAAAGGAGGCATGCTTCTCTCTTTTGGAGCATGATCCAGCAGAGGTGAGTATGTCACTTCTGCTGTATCCCATTAACCAGAACTTGATCACATGGCATCTTAGATGCAAGGAGCCTGGGATATGCACTCTTTATTTTGCAATGGTCCACCCAGCTAAAAACTGGGTATTCTTTTAATAAGGTAATATTTGGTCATAATTAGCTATCTCTGTCAACATATCCATTTTAGCCAATCAAATATCCATATTCATATTTCATCCCTTATAGACCACACCCAGCCCTTGCCCAAGAGAGACCATCTCAATGTAGCACTGAGTCTCTGCACCCAGCTCAAAGTCTAAGGTCTCTGGGGGATGTGTAGTCATCTCCATCACATCTAAATGAGGTTTCTTGACATAGTAAAAACAAGTCATCTGTTTCCTCCTTACACTCATCATATAGTGATAGTGATAGTGGATTAATGAAAGCAAAAACTCCCATTCACAAGAGAGAAGAACAAGAAACACACATGGTCATTGGCCCCTTACTATGATCAAATCCTGCCAAGCAGAGATAGCAACAAATCCCTGTCCTGGCTGTGCAGTAATTTCTTGGTAGGCACCACTGTAGAGAAAGAGACTAAGGCCGAACAAATTCACAGAGCAGAGTGGTAAGCCAAGCTTCGAAGTTTTATTTGTGAGTAAGAAACTTTTATTTCAGGTCCTTTTGACAGCAGAGAAACCTACATCCCTAGCAATACAGTGCTTTTAAAGTTTTTTCAAAGATGCTGAGACCCAGAAAGATTATTTCATAGCATTCTTGTCAGGCATTTTTTTTTTTTCAGCTGAAAGAAACCCACATCAAGTAGGCGCTGGTGTGAGGGTAATGTAGTGGCTCATGAACTGAAACTATGGGAAGAGCAACTTTGGGTCAAGGTCTCAGTATGATGGAATTAGAGCTGGGCAGTTTCTGGATTTTTTGATTCTCATCTCTGCATCTCGTGGTGCGTCAGCACCCTATTTTCCCTCTACAGAACTGTTTCTTGCATTTGGAGGAAACAGTACCAATGGTGACACCCAGATTCTGCTGCAGAGCACAGACAGCCGAGGTCTCTTAGTTCAAAACGAGACATCCTAGGGCAGATACAAGCTCTGGTGGCTTGTATCATGCACAGCAAGCATCTCGTCAACAGCCCCACTGGAAGCACTTGGTGGAATGGGAAAGATGAGCATTTCCCGGCAGAAACGGGTTAAGGCTGGGCAAACACAATGTAGGTTCCTCCTGAACACCTGGAGGTGGCCACTGAGACAGAATCCAAGTTTTCTGATTCCTGATCCAGTACACTTCCCAAGCGCCATCTTGTCTTCTGTTGTTTAGCTTCATCAATTTTTATTTCCAAGTCCATGACATCTGACGTAGTTAATTTAGGTTGGATTTGAGCTGTCACATTCCCAATTCAGCAAGGGTACACAAGTGTCAGGTAATAATCCTTCTCAGTCTTGTGAACCGGTTAACACTGCTAACAGGCAGAACCATTAACATGCTGACTTACTTTCCTAACATAATAATCCTCTGGCAGCCTCAGCTTTACTGATTGATATTCGACCTAATAAAGCTGATCTGGATAAGCTTCCCTGGTCTCCAAGGACATTATTCTAACTGTGGAGACTTAAAGAAAACATTTTTTTGTTAAAGTAAGTTTAATATCTTTACAGAAATATACTTTCTAACCACCTTGCTGGGCCTGACTAATATACATATCCTCTGTTCCAGATTATGGAAATACAATCCAAAGCCTGAGGACCTTCTCAGTCAGCTAGAGGGCAAAAGGTTGTTGGCCCTGTCCACTGGTGTGGAAAGATTCAGTGGGTTAATTCAAGCATCAAGGGGGCTAACAAGGAGCAAGCAATAAAACCCCGGACAGAAGAAAGGAAGCTAGCAAACAATAAAAATGGCAGGAAGGTTCCCAACCCATCTGTAACCCATTAGAATGTTGTGAACCATTTTTGAGGATATTTTTCTGATGTTGTTTTCAGCTTCTGTGCTTGTTTGGAAGAGCATTTGGGAACAAAGACAGTACAATTGACTAAACGGAGCTCTTTTAGGCACAAAAGTCCCTGGGAATTTCTTTGAAGGGTCTTACTGGTGTTGGTAGTAAAATTACTGATAAAGACCACCAACTAATATGTACGTGCCCTTAAAGCAACTTCCATAAGACAGATTTTTGAAAGATGCAGTATGCTTAAAATTCAAACTAGAGCTTTCAGATCAGCTAGGAAATGCGTTTATTTTTTCATATGAAGATTTCTAAGTCTTGTTCTTTAGATAGGCCCAATGTGCTCAATAGTCTACATTCTGGTTAATGGTATGGGGAAAATGTCTTTTAAATGTTTTTCTTGCACGGAAGTAACTTATATTTTGACTGGTAGATCCCACAATTTCTATCCCAAAATTAAGGGATTAAATTTGCTAGCTGGGAACATTTCTGTAAAATTAGCCCAAGTGTCTTAATTTTTATGGAATTCAGCTAGAATAATGAAGAAATATTGGTGCAAAATTTGGATCTAGTAACTGTAAATATGTGCCTAAATATAAAAAAATTGATGTATTATACTTCTGAAGTTAAAAAATATTTCCATTTTGAAAAATCCTAAATTCTGAGAAAAGATTATTAAGGAAGCTGTCCTTAAGAGGATTGTGAAAGAACTATTTTATATTCCTGCTTAAAAATTGTGTTTCCAATTAAATTTGTCTTAAGACATATCTTTTGGGAAGAAAAGGGATATGTGTGGTCATTTTAAAAATAAAAAGAAGGTAAGGGGGGTGATGGGCATGGAGGAGGGCCCTTGTGGGGATGAGCACTGGGTGTTATATGGAAACCAACTTGACAATAAACTATTAAAAAAACAAACACAAATAAAACATTTCTCCATCAGGAAAAAAAATAAAAAGAAGGAGTGCCTGATGGCTCAGTTGTTTAAGCATCTGACTCTTGATTTCGGCTTGGGTCATGATCTCATAGTTGGTGAGTTCAAGCCCTGTGAGGGACTCTGAGCTGACAGTGTGGAGCCTGCTTGGGATTCTCTCTCTCTGCCCATCCCCACTCTCCATCTCTCTTAAAACAATTAAATAAAGTTAAAAAAATAAAAAGATTTTGAAATCTTGTAAAGTTTTATATAAAAAGCATGTGTGTGTGGGGGGGGCTTCCCAGTGAGTAGATGGGTGGCACTCATAGGGTCTGTGCCCCTCTTGTTCTGTACCCCAGGTTTTGCTGTTTGGTTCAGGGAGAATACCTTCACAGGCTACAGCTGGAAGGGCAAAGGCTTTGGAGTTCGATATTCTAGGCACATGTTGAGACATTCTTCTATAAGAGTGTGTGCTTCTCCTTATAATGGGTGAATCATTTAACCACTGAGGACCACTGCATCCTCACTTGAAAAATGGGGAAACCCCAGCATTTCTGGGTCACAAAATAAAGACACGTGTGCCAAGTGTTTGGCCATAAGGAGTTTTCAATAAATGTTGCTGCTATTATTATTGTAACTATTCTGAGTCAGGATTTCATCTGGATATAGCACTCTCCTGCCTGTAGGGAGCTGGCCACGGGTGTTTATGTGTCAGTTCTCAGCTGGGAAGGTTTCTTTCTCTCCCACCAAGGTCCAGCTCAGCAGCCGCTTCCTGCTGCATGTGGAGATTTTGAAGGGATGGCATCGAGTTTGTTTTTCATCTTAGCTATTTCCATCCAACTCGGTTTGATTGGGAACAGGCTCTTCTCTTGCCACCTGTCAGGGGAATGGCTTTGCCAGAGAAGAGGGTCTGCTCCCTGCTCTCTTATGCACTAGCCCGTCAGCTGTTTCCCATTTTTCTCACCTGTAGGGCTTTAGGCCAGACTTACTGAGGATTGGCATGACCAAGGCGAGAAGAGAATGAAAGCATCTGGTCTTGGGGGCAGTCTTTTGTCTCAGCATCCGGGTTATGTCTCTCCCTTGTGTTGTGTGTCCAGTTTCCAGCTAATCCTGACCTGGGGCAGGGCTGCAGTCACTTTGTCGCCATGTTTTTCCATGACCCACTCTGCTCAATAGCCCTGACAATCTTTGTTTGGATTCTGGATTTCTTGTCTTGACTTGAATTCCTTAACTGCTGTCTTGAGCATTGTTTGCTTTTTCAGTCTCAGATTTTCCTTCCTCTTTTCCATTCCCATTCAGAGTGAAGTTAGAGTGAACCAGTTGGCAATGAGTATTATGTGGAAAGAGCATGAATTTTGCAATCAGGCAGACCTGGATTTGAACCCTAGTTCAGCTATTTACTTGCCTGTGGCACTAGATAAGTTACATATCCCCATTGGAGCCCCAGTTCTTTCATAGGTAAAGTCACAAAAACCTTAGCTCTGTTATAGCACTCATAGGTGTGCTTTGCTTGTAGGAGGTAACACATGATCATGCCTTTCCACAGGGGATTGGATCAATAGTTGGTAAAATGTCATTACAGGCCTGAATCTATAAATCAACAAGGAAAAGATAACTGTGATGTTTGTGTTGAATCGAGATCTGTATAACAGCCATTTTTTTTTCAGATGGAAAATGCTGCCACTTCCTAAATGTCCCATTTAGGGAAAGGATCCATCTCTGATTCTACAAAGCAAGCTTTAAATGATGACTCAGGATTTGGGTCTGAGCAGCATGGTGACTCTTAGTGTGGTGAAAGATGTGTGTGGGTATACCTACTGGAAATTCCAGTAGGAACTTTGGTTGCTTCCATCAGCCAAAGAGCACAACAAAAACAGACATTGATGCCAACCATCAGGAGGATATTGGACATGCTGGGCCCTTTCCTTTTCTTTTTAGTTCTGTCTTTAAAATTGTATTTTTTGGGACACCTGGGTGGCTCAGTTGGTTAAGCGTCCAACTTCAGCTCAGGTCATGGTCTCGCAGTTAGTAGGTTCAAGCCCCACATTGAGCTCTGTGCTGACAGCTAGCTCAGAGCCTGGAGCCTGTTTCAGATTCTGTATCTGCCTCTCTCTCTGACCCTCCCCTGCTCACGCTATCTCTCTCTTTCTCTCTCAGAAATAAATAAAACATTTAAATTTTTTTTTAAATAAATAAAATTGTATCATTTTTTCCTGTAACTTTCTTATAGATTGTAGTGGGCCAATGAATCTCGGTTGAACAGTTTGGTCCATAAGATTTCTTCTATAAGTTGAATAGTGGTATACCAAAATCTGCATTATTTCAGAAGACACTCAGGAAGAAAATCAAGATTTCCAGCTTCTAAACCTAAGTCCTCTGTCATCTCATAGCAGTTCCCCAAATCATGACAGAGCTTCATTAGAGTTACATGGTTCTAGGGTCATGCCAGGCGAATCCAACCAGATTATTAAGAGCTGACCTCATGTCCCTTACTTATACAGTGTATGGATTGTTTGAGACCCAGTTCTGTTTTTTTGCCTTTGTATCCCTAATAAGGGATTTAGATTATATACTGTAGTTGATTAGAAAGAACTCTATTCAGTCAAGCATTTAATATTGAGTTATTACCCAAGCCTGACTCTTAGAAATAGACATTGATCTTGACCCTGAATATGGCATTAGAAGAAACAGTAGCATATTCTGCCCAGAGAAGAGCAAGAAAGTTTTCCAATCCTCTGTGCTGCAGTGGCACAGAGGTGGCATCCTCATTAAGCTTCAGGCTACACTCCTAGAGAGCTTACCACCCAGTCCTAAGAAATGAAATGTGACATCTCAAAACATACTTCTCATGATAATCTCTTTCAAAATTCACACAGATAAAAGGCTCTAAAAGCTATCAAGGCAACTTATGACAGAGATGAATGTAGGCAATACCCTGTTAAGTATGTCCATTAATCACTATTTTTAAAAATTTTACATGCAAAGTTTTTTATTTTATTTTTCAGTTATAGTTTGCCTTTGAACAAAGCTATTTGCTTAATATTTAAGTGGAAGTAGATACCATTAACCTGTTGTCTTCTGTGGATTAAGCCTAACGTGCTAAAGGGATGCAGCACATTTTAGAACACAGACCAGAAAACCTGCTATCTCTGCATTGATTGTATGATACTGGGTATCTCACCAGAATCATTAAAAGACATGAATAGGCAACCCCCTGCATGTGTGCCTTTGTAGGACATGGCCACATAGGAAGCAGCAAAGTATCTGCTTTCTTGGAATGTGTGCTTTTTACCACTTTTGAAAATGTAGCAGAAGGTGAGGCTTAGACTCCACTGGAAAGGTAGACTGCAGTAGTATCAGTATTGCCAGATTATGATATGTGGGAATTTTTTTCTAATTTCCCCTCTTTGTGTTTCTGTCAAGCTATGGAGTTGAGCCATATTTTGGTTTGGAATACCAGGAAGTATAAAAGTAGTGTGTGTGTGTGTGTGTGTGTGTGTGTGTGTGTGTGTGTGTACATGCACGTGCATGGGGACCCATGTGAACATGAACATATGCATATACACTAGCCATGATGTACTTACTGCATCTCAGTTCTGTAAAGGTAAAAAGCAATTGTTCTTTTCCAAAATAAGTTCTAGAGACCTTAGACAACACATTGTGTGACTAAGAATTTGCAAAGAAGATCCTTGAATCTGAGGGATGGTTTCCATTATAATGGGTCAGAATTGTCCTTGAGCTGTCACATTCTTTCCATTCCTGGCAGACATATTCTCTAACTGCTCCTTTTAAACTTTGGGCTACAATTACTATGGGTTTAGCTTCTGACCTCACAGGAAACACACCTAAGTCTCCTGACTGACTCAGAACTTTGACTCCAGATACAGATCAGTGTTGGTTCCTCAGGATGACTCTCAAGTTGGTCTGCCATATCTTTTTCAGAAAACTGTACTCTTGACCATCTCCTCACTCCATTCCCAATGTTAATAGAAAGGCAATAATATAACATTAATGTTTCCTTCTTTTCTGACTGCCTTGTTTCACTGAAGCTTCCTTTCTAAAGTCCCCTGGTTATGCTTCTTTTGGGCTACAGTTAGTTATCTTTTTTTTGTGAAGTGTCTTTTTCTGTGGGGTCTTCCTGAGTGACATATCCCATTATTTACTGTCTAATTTCTTGGAGTGTCCTTTTAGGCTGCAGGTGAAAGTTGCATGATAGTTTATCTCTAAGGCCCTTCTGAGCCTTCCAAGGCCCCAGCTTCATCATTTATATACCATCATGTACCTTGGCTGTGAGGAAGGACCAAGCAGTACAAAGATAGTGTAGGACTGCCAAAGGCAACTCAAACAATATAGTTTTTAATGGAATAATTCTATTCCTCTAAGATATTAAAATGACTTTAGGACCATAGTTTTTTAAATGTGCCTGTGAGCTCTGGTCCAAGATGGAAACATCAGGCTCCTGAACTCTCATCTTCCCATGGACACACCAAATCTAGAGCTATATATGGAACAATTTTCTCTGAAAGAAATCCAGAAACAAGTTAAGTGACTCCTACACATCAACTGAATGAGGGGGAAAAAAAACCCACTTTGAAATGAATAGAAAAAGCTGAAATACAACTCTCACCATAAACCCCATTCTTGACATAGTGATATACAGTCTGAAGCAAACTCTCAAGTCCCAACTTCTCCCTAAAGAAAGAAGGGTTTGAACACAACATCTAGTGCATGTTTAGGCATGAGTTTTAAGACTTCCACCTGAAGGATGGACACCCAATGCACCTAGATGTGAAAGCCTTGCACTCAGGAAATCCACCAGACTATAGCAAACAAAGAAATAGCTCTTAATAGGCTTGCAAGTTCTTGCCATGGGTGTCTTTTCAGGATGCAGTGCAGAGGGAGCAGAAAGAAATGTGCATCTCTCAGACTTTCCCTGAATGATGCCTATTTGTATACCTTAAAAGCTGTGACAGGTTAGGATCCTGTTTTCAGTACACATCTAGTGATCCTCCTGAAAAACTAAGGAGGTCAGGAAAAGCCATCTCTACATTCTCCCTTTTCCCAGCTCCACATAGCTGGTATCTCCCTGCAAGGAGCTTGTGCACACATTTTGTGCCTTGGCTTTTGTGACTGTCATCCAAGTGACACAACCCTTGATTACATGGCTCTGGTAGTCAGTGGAGCTTCTATTCAATTCATGGGTCCTGCAGTACTGTAGCAAACAAAGAAAAAGTTCTTTGCTGGCTAATACTATAGCCCATCAGGGCATAATGCAGAGGGAGGAGACAGAACACCAATCTCCCAGTCTTACCTGAAAGAGGCATAATTTCGTATTTTAAATGCTGCTTTCTGAGGGTTTATTTTCTAATCAGTTTACATCCAAGTGTTGACTTAGATTCTCTCCTTTGGGACACTACCATGTTTTGGCATACCTTCAACTACTGGGAACAGTGAAGAAGAGATCTCAGATAATCACAAATATGAGAGACAACCAAGAGCTAGAGCTGGGCTGAACAATAAGGTTCATCTTAGGAGGTGAGTCAATACTAAGAGAGGTGATGGCTTTATTTAATGCCCAAAAGCCAACACAGAGAGTCAAGGAAAAACGAATATGCTCCAAACAAAAGAATACGATAAAACTCCAGAAACAGATCTTAATGAAATGGAGATAGGTGATTTATCTGATAAAGAGTTCAAAATAATTATCATAAAGATGCTCACTGATGTCAGGAAAACAATGCATTAACAAAGTGAGAATTTCAATAAAGAGGTAGAAAACATAAGAAAGTATCAAACAGAAATAACAGAGCTGAAGAATATAATAAATTAAATGAAAAATACAATGGAGTGGTTCTACGGCAGACTACAATAAATGGAAGAAAGGATCAATGAACTTGGAGACAGGGCCATAGAATTTTTCCAGTTAGAGGAAAAAAAGAAAAAGGAATGAGAAAGAGTAAAGATAGCCTAAGGAACTTATGAGGCAGTATCAAGTGGACCAATATTTGCATTATAGGCATCCAGAAAGAGAAAAAAGAGAGAAAAGGACAGAAACTTATTTAAAAAAATAATGACTAACCTGGAGAAACAGACATCCAGACTCAGGAATCTCTGAGGTTTCCAACTGAAATAAATCCATAAAAGGGAAGAGAGCATGAGACGAAAGGAATAGAGAGGAACTATAAAGGCAACTATAAAACAAGTAAAAAGATGGCAATAAGTACATAAGTATAAACACTTAAAGAAGGATTTATACTTATTCCTCTCAAACTATTACAGAAAATAGAAGACAGAAGAAAACTTCTAAATTCATTGTACAAGGCCAGCATTGCTCTGATAGCAAAAGCAGGTACACTCCAAAAAAAAGAAAAAAAAAAAAAAGAAAAAAAAAAAAAAAAAAAAAGAAAAAAAAAAAAGAAAGAAAAGAAAAGAAAAAGAAAATGAAAACTATAGGCCAGTATTTTTTATAAACATTGATGCAAAAATCCCAACAAAATACTAGTAACCAGAATCTAACAATAAATTAAACAAAATCATTTAACATGATCAAGTGGGATTTATTTCAGGGATGCAAGTGTGGTTCAATATTGGCAAATCAATCAATGTGATACATCTCATTAACAAGAGAAAGGATAAAAACAATACAATCATCCCATCAGATGCAGAAAAAGCATTTGACAAAGTACAATATCCATTGATGGTAAAGACACTCAACAAAAGGTTTAGAAGGAATATATCTCAACATAGTAAAGGCCATACATATATAAAAATTCCATAGCTAACATCATACTCACTGGTGAAAAACTGAGAACTTTTCTTCTAAGATCAGGAAGAAGACAAAGGCATACATTCTCACCACTCTTATTCAACATAGTACTGGAAGTTCTAGTCCCAGCAATCAGATTTAAAAAAAAAAAAAAAGAAACAAAACCCATCCACTACCTTTTCCTTTAGGCTTCCAGCATCCATTTGCCTTGGGTAATTTTGAAGCCCTAATATTTACCTTCCTGTTGGCAAATCTGTGCCTTTTTCTTTGACACCTGATATCCTGCCTCTGTTAAAGAGGTAAAGAAGTAAAACTTTCACTATTTGCAGGTGACATGATACTATATTTAGAAAACCGTAATGATTCTACCAAAAAACTACTAGAACTAATAAATGAAAATAAACTCAAAATGGATTAAAGACTCAAATGTGAGACCTGAAACCATAAAACTCTTAGAAGAAAACACAGGCAGCAATCTTTGACACTAGCTGTAGAAAAATTTTTATAGATATGCCTCCTCAAACAAGAAAAATAAACTTAAAATTATACTATTGGGAATACACCAAAATGAAAAACTTTTGCACACCAAGGGAAACTATAACAAAACAAAAAGACAATCTATTGGCTGGGAGAAGATATTTGCAAATGATATATCCAATAAGGAGATGATATCCAAAATATATAAAGAACGTATACAACTCATGCCAAAAAAAAGCTCACCAAAACCCAAATAACTCCATTAAAAAATGGGCAGTGGACCTGAGTAGACTTTTTTTTTTAAAGGAGACATACAGATGGCAAATACTCAATATCACTAATCATCAGAGAAATGCAAATCACACCACAATTAGATAGCACTTTACACCTGTCAGCATGGCTAAAATTAAAACAAGAAAAGTAACAAATGTTGGCATTCATGTGGAGAAAAAGGAACTCTTGTGAACTGTTGGGAATGTAAATTGGTGCAGCCACTGCGGAAAAAAGTATGGAGGTTCCTCAAAAAATTAAAAATAGAATTACCATATGATCCAGTAGTTCCACTACTGAGCATTTACCCAAAGGAAATGAAAGCACTAATTTGAAAAGATATATGCCTCCCCATATTTATTGGATCTCTATTTACAATAGCGAAAATATGGAAGCAACCCAAGAGTCCACTGATAGTTGAATGGATAAAGAAAATGTGGTATATACAAACAATGCAGTATTACTCAGCCAGAAAAAAAAAATGAAATCTTGTCATTTGCAACAATGTGGATGGTCCTAGAACATATAATACTAGGTGAAATAAATCAGTCAGAGAAAGACAAATACCATACTATGTGACTTCACTCATATGTGGAATTTAAGAAACAAAACAAAAAGAAAAAAAAGAAACAATAAAAAAAAATGCAGATGCTTAAATACAGAGAACAAACTGGTGGTTGCCAGAGGGAAGGTAAATGGGGAGGGAGTGGGTGAAGTAGATAAAGGGGATTAGGAGTACACTTATATTGATGAGCATTGAGTAATTTATAAAATTGTAGAATCATTATATTGTACACCTGAAACTAACATAACACTGTGTTAATTTTACTTCAATAAAAATAATAATTTAAAAAAGATGAATCCAGAAGCTCAAACTGAGACACAATATAATTAAATTGTCAAAAGTTTAAGGAGAGAGTCTTAAAAGTAAAAGAAAAACAGCTTGTTATGTACAACAGAAATGTATATAACAGACTCACTTCAGATGCAAAGATACACACAGAAAAAGTAGGTATGGAAAAGGATATTCCATGCAAATGGAAGCCAGAAGAAAACAGGGAGTAACTATACTTACATCAAATAAAATAGACATTAACATGAAGACTGTAATAAAGAGACAAAGAAGGCCAGGTCATTATATAATGATAAATGGATTATAACTTTTGTAAATATTTAAGCACCTAACATAGAACCACCTAAATATATAAAGCAAGTATAAACAGACCTGAAGGGAGAAATAGAGAGCAATGTAATAACAGTAGGGAACTTCAACACCCTACTTTTAACGATAGATCATCCAGACAGAAAATAAATAAGGAAACATTGGGCTTAAATGGACTTACCAGACATTTACAGAACATTCTATCCAACTGCTGCAGAATACACATTCTTCTGAAGTACTTGTGAACATTCTCCAGGTAGATCCCATGTTAGGCCACAAAACAACGCTTAATAAATTTAAGAAGATTGAAATCATATCAAGGATCTTTCTGACTACAAAGGTATAAAATTAGAAATAGATTACAAGAAAAAACTGGAAATTCACAAATATGTAGAGAATAAACAGCATGCCTCTGAACAACCATTGGGTCAAAGGAGAATCAAAAGAGAAATTTAAAAAAACAAGACAAATGAAGATAAAAATACAATATACTGAAACATGGGATTCAGCAAGAGCAGTTCTAAGAAGGAAGTTCATAGCAATAAGTGCCCACATTAAGAAAAAGAGTTAAAATAAACAATTTCACACCTAAAGGAACTAGAAAATAGAGAAACAAGTAAGCCTAAAGTTAGCAGAAGGAAGGAAAAGACAAAGATCACAGTGAAAATAAATGAAATAGGGGCGCCTGGGTGGCTCAGTAGGTTAAGCGTCCGACTTCAGCTCAGGTCATGATCTCATGGTTCGAGGGTTCGAGCCCCACGTTGGGCTCTGTGCTGACAGCTCAGAGCCTGGAGCCTGTTTTGGATTCTGTGTGTCCCTCTTTCTCTGACCCTTTCCTGCTCACGTCGTCTCTCTCTCTCTCTCTCTCAGAAATAAATTTTTAAAAAATGAAATAGAGACTTAAAAGCTAACTGAAAATATCAATGAAACTAAAAGCTGATTTTTTTGAAAAAATAAATTAAATATACAAACCTGTAGGTAGACTTACCAAGAAAAAAGGGAGGACTCAAATAAATAAAATTAGATATGAAAGAGAAGACATTATAACTAATACCACACACATACAAAAAATTCTAAGAAATTACTCTGAACAATTATATGCCAAAAATTGAAACCTAGAAGAAATGAATAATTTCTAGAAATATATAGCTTATGAAAACCAAATAATAAAGAAAAATAAAATCTGAAACAGACCAATTATAAGGAGACTGGATCAGTAATTAAAACTTTCTCAACAAAGAAAACTCCAGGACCCGATACTAAACATTTAAAGAATCAATGTCAATTTTTCTTAAAATCTTCCAAAAAGTAGAAGAGGAGGGAACATTTTCAAACTCATTTTAAAAGGTCAGCATTACCCTGATACCAAAACCAGACAAGAAAAATACAAGGAAAGAAAATTATAGGTCAATATCTTCATAAACATAGATGCAAAAATTCTCAAATATTAGCAAATTGAATTCAGTGATTTTTGGATTTGATACTGAAAAGGAAAAGCAACAAGTAAAAAATAAACAAGTGAGACTATACCAACCTAAAAATATGGACAGCAAAGGAAATTATCAACAAAATGGAAAGACAACCTACATAATTGGAGAAAATATTTTGATAAAGGATCAATATCCAAAATATAAAGAATGGATACGACCCAATAGCAAAGACCCCAAACAATCTGATTAAACAATGGGCTGATGAACTGAATAGACATTTTCCAAAGAAGACATAGACATACAGAAGGCCAACAAGTACATGAAAATGTAACCAACAGCACTATTTATCAAGGCAATGCAGACCAAAACCACAGTGAGATATTGCCTCACACGTTAGAACAGCTGTCATCAAAAAGACAAGAAATATCAAGTGCTGGCATGGACATGGAGAAAAGGGAACACTGTGTCCTATTGGTGAGGATAAAACTGGTGCAGCCATTGTGGAAAACAGTATGTAGGGTCCTTAAAAAATTAAAAGGAAAATAACCTTATGATCCAGCATTTCCGTTTCTGGATATATATCTGAAGGAAATGAAATCTCTATCTGGAAGAGATATCTGTACCACGACGTTCACTGCAGCATTATTTACTATAGCCAAGCCTTGGAAGCAATCTAAATATTCACTAAAGGATAAATGGGTAAATAAAATGTGCTGTGTATCTATCTATCTATCTATCTATCTATCTATCTATCTATCTATCTATCTATCTATCGAGAGAGTATACTATACATAATAGGAATAATTCAGCAATAAAAGGAAGGGAATCCTGTCATTTGTGATAGCATGGATGGACCTTGAGGACATGATGCTAAATGAAATAAGTCAGAAAAGGAAAAGTTCTGTATGATCTCACTAACACGTTGAATCCAAAAAGCAAAACAAAACAAAACAAAAACAAAAACCCAAGTTCATAGAAACAGAGAACAGATTGGTGGCCGCCAGAGGTGTGGGGTAGGGTGGGGGAAATGGGTAACAGTGGCTAAAAGCTACAAACTTCCAACTTAAGTAAGTTCTGGGGAGGTAGTGTACAGTGTGGTGAGTATAGTTAACAATACTGTATTGTGTATTTGAAAGTTGCCAAGAGAGTAGATCTTAAAAGTTGTCATCACAAGAAAAATATTGTAAACACTGAAATGGATGTTAATTAATTGCAGTAATTTTTTGGCAGTATATATATGTATCAAATCATTTGCTGTGTAGAACAATGTTACATGTCAGTTATATCTCAATAAAAATCCAACCAGAACAAATTGTAGTAAAACAAGTAAATAACCACGTACTTGGTACTTCCAATGATGTGCTTTTTGGCTTGCCCTCTGGTTCAACTCTTGTCAGATCCAGGCCTGTCCATCTGGGGAGAGCCCTGGTCTTGCTTCTCCGTCCAAAGGCCCCATTCACTGTAATAACTGTCTGTTATCAAATTCACTTTTATTCTGTCACAGTCCCCCCTGGTCTGTGGATTTACTCTTCCAAATCCCAGACACCACAAAGTTAGACCAAAACCCCCAAGGTGTCCTTGTGTCCTTGTGTCCTTGACACAAAACCAAAGACCAAGCACCCAAAGATTACAATTAGGGGCTAGATTTGCCCTGAATCTTTGTGAGGCAAATATCCTGGTATTTTATAGTTTTGTTGGTGGAACTGAACTTATATATAGGTTAAGACAGAAAGCTGTGAATATGATATGAGGACTAAGGATAACTTAGCCTGTACAATAAAGGAGCAGAAATTGTATTGCTCTGGCTTGTCATGTTGTTCAAATTCACCACATTGCACACTCCTTTGCTCTGAGGCATTGATGTTCTTTGTTAAAATGCAAATATATTATCTGAGAAGGCTTAGAGTATGGATGAAAGTGTGCCAATCCAAGAATCAGCAAATTTGGCTTCAGCCTTTCTAGCTAAATGACCCTTGCATGGAAGCCCAGAATGCTAACAATAAAAAGAATCTTAGGGGAATGCACCTAGTATATGAAATTTTCCTAAAGCCTTGAATATTCTAATAACTAGGATCACAAAGTGAGCAACATTATTCATTTTCTTGCACTTCTTTTATTGAGTCCAGGTCAGTCTTCACATATCTTTTATGTGATTACTGCTTTTTCTCTTTCCTGAGACACCCCACCCTTTCAACCTTTCTTCTCACGCCTTGTTGTCTGTCTCCAACGTATTTATTTCTGTTAAAAGCAACCAGGATGTTTACAGTGCTCATTATAGGTGCCCTAAGAACACTGAAAAGGCAGGAACATCACTGCTTTTGATATATGAGTGTCCAAGTTTGCATGAAATTTTGGGAAGCCACCTCATGATTTTATTCCTTTTGACTTAAAATCAACTTTAAAAGCTCTGAATCTTTTCCTGGTGAGATGATGTCATTTTTTTCCTTTCCTGAAGGAGAGATGATTTTGAAAAATCCTCCTAGAGCAGGATTTTAAATTTATCTCAAATACTTTTATCTTATCATGTTGAACAAGCAACAGATTTCTTGGAATCAGTTTTTTTTTTTTTTATCTCCAAAATGAAAATGATGATACCTCATCTGTCCACCACTCATTCTTGCTGTGCGAGTAAAGATGTGATATATGTGAAGGATGCAGGGTGCCTGCTTTAGTGCAAGCTCCAAGCCATTGGTGGCAGCTTCCTGAAGTGCTGTACTGAGATAATTTCTGAGGACCTGTCTGGAATAGCTGGAAAGAGAACTGTGATTTGTGATGTCTGCCATGGGGTGTTTGTGTGTGTGTGTGTGCAACACATCTTTCTTGACACAGATTTGTCATATTTATATTATACTCATGCAGTAAATATCATTATTAATTCATTAACATTGGAACACATATTAATCATCCAACTTGTATTAGAAAGCAGGTATATGTTGATGAGAAAGGAGCATAGCACATTACACAGAAGGGTTTTCCAGCCAGAGACATGTGAGCATTGTAGGGTACAGACGAGGATGGGGGCTGTCACTGAAGGAGAAATGCATGCCATGATTCTATTCATTTACCCCTCCAATTTGATTCGAGAAACAATCATAAACTAGAAACATGGTTCAACATAGGTTATACAGATGCCCACGCAAGGACTCTAGACCAGGGGTTGCAATCTCAGATGCTTTCACAGGACACAATAGAAACATCAGTGAAGAAGCTAGATGAGGGAGGACTGGGGAGTGAAGTGAAGTGAGCAGTACACACTCTGTCTAAAGGGAGCAGGCAGGCCCCAGTTTCAGTTGCTTACTGTCAGAAGCGAACATGGGATCACTATTGCGAGAATACTCTACTTTCAGAGAAGCTGAAAATCTGGCATTTTATGTAAAATATTTCATGTAAAAATTTTGACTCAATTAAAAAAATAACTGTAGATTCAACAAAACACATCTGTGGGCCAGATTCAGCCTCTAGCTGCCAATTTGGGACCTCTATTCTAGATGCCCACTAGAAAAGGAAAAATGAACTCTTATTAACAAATGCTTACACATATGTAATGGAATCCCATTAATTACTGCCAACAATTACTGCCCTCCAAAACCCCCAGGTTAGCAGAAATGGATTTGATCTTTAGGAATTTTGGGCTAATTTTAAGATACAAATGATTATAATTAAGATAAAAGCAGTGAGGGCCACAAAAAAAAATACAATAAAAATACTGTAAGGAATCTTTTGGTGGGGGAATCTTTTGGGGTGTTGTTAAAAAGGAGTTCATGATGGGTGGGGATAGCATTGGAGATGGGCCTCATGGAAAGGAAGGATTTCTAGAAAGGAGCAAGATGGACAGAAGCCAGTTGAGAAATGTGAGTTTAATTTGTTGGAGGGTGAGTAGTCTCGTGGCTTGGAACTTACAGAGCAGGTAGCAGAGCAATAAATGGAAAGGTAGGGTATAAAATGTCAAGTTATGGAGGGCTCTGAAGGCACATCAGAGAAGTGTGTACTTAATTCACCAGACAATGGGGAGGCAGTAAGCTTCTAAGCAGGATAAACTTGACTGGAACTGGACCTCAGGCCAAAATGTACAGCATATTCAAGAGGCAGAATGGAAGAAGACTAATTAGAAATGTTTTAGTATTGGAAAGGATAAGAATGGCCTGAACTAGAATGGCAGATATGTAAATGGAAGGAGGGAAAGATGTGAGCAAAACTGAGAAAATAAGATAGATGTGATTTGTCAAAAGATTGCATACCTGGACCAAAAGGGAAGTGAAAAATTATTCTCCTGTTCTGAAATGGGGAAATGGGAGAATAGAGGATCTGGGATGGGGAGGAGGAGGCCAGTGAACAAAGAGTTCAGTTGGGTTGTCTTGAGTTTAAGATGCTTTCAGCTGATGAAAGTATAGAAGCAAAGGACACAGGTAATTGTGGTTGTGGTGTGAGGCACAGATGTCTCTGTCAGAGACAGAGAAGGAAGGAGGTGAAGGGGAAGAAGGGAGGGAAGGAGATTCAGAGGCTTGGGATGCAGCTAGAGGAGTTAAGGTTTGGCCATAGAAGTGATGGAGGTATGAAGACGGCATTCCTGACTGGGGTTGAGGAAAGGAGAGGGACGGTGGGGGAGAAGAGCAGAGCAGTCTGAGGCTGGAGATTGAAGGGTGCTCATGTGGATGTGAGCAGAAGCAAAAAGGTTGAAGAAATGAGTCATTTAGGATGGAAGAAGGAAGCCAGCAGAATGCCAGAACCCAGACACCAATTGAAATTAGTGGGGGTGACAGTGGTTGGTTGCTTATAGCACTGCAGAGAGGTCTGGACTCTACAACTTGACCTTGGAACAACCATCTGGAGAGGCCCAGCAATTGGCTTCATTCTGGTAAATTGTACCAGAATGGTATATCATTCTGCTAAATTGTACTCAACCAGGCTGTCAATGATCTTTCTGTCCTTAAACCCAATGGTTGTGGGGCCCCTTGATGGTTCCAGTCTGTTAAGTGTCTGATTCTTGATCTTGGCTCATGTCACACAAGTCCCACATCAGGCTCTGCACTGACAGTGTGTAGTCTGCTTGGAATTATCTCTCTCTCCCTCTCTCTGCCCCTCCTTCGCTCATGCTCTCCTTTTCTCTCTCAAAATAAATAAATAAACTTAAAATAGGTTAAGACAACCCCAGTGGTCATATTTTAATATTCCTCTATCAGTAGCACTTGGCATTATCAATAGTTTTCTCCTTCTTGAAATATTCTCTTCATGTGTTTTTATGGGACCATACTCACTTGGTTTTCTTTCTACTTCTCAAGCTCTTCCCTCTCAGTCCTCTTTCTGACTTCTTCCTCCAACCATTACCAATTATTATTGTTAAGTAGGTTTTTGTCTCTGTTCTCTTCTCTGAGGTTCCTGTTTCTGTCCACCAGTGACTTCTAACCTCCAGGTCAGAGCTCTTGTTTGATTTTCACAAGCACATGGCCAATTGCTGGACCTCTCCAAATGGTTGTTCCACAGTTATATCAAACTCAACAACATGAAAACTCAATATATTATCTGCTTGCCATTCCTACTCATCCTCTTCATGTCTCCCCTCCTTGAAACTACCACCTCCTTTCTTCTCACTCATTGACTGCTGTTATTTACCTATTACCCAAGGTAAACCCTGGGCATCATCCTCCACTTCTCCACCTGCTCATCCCCTATTCAACCAATAACTGACTCCTGCAGATGTTTCTTCAAAGTCTGGAAGGTCCAACCACTTCTCTTTATTTCCATAACTATTCTGGCCCAGAACACCAACTTCTAGTGCCCTAGCTTCTCTCTCTCTCTGAGCCAAGTCTTTTTTTTTTTTTATGTTTTATTTATTTCTGAGAGAGAGAGAGAGACAGCATGATCAGGGGAGGGTCAGAGAGAGAGAGGGAGGCACAGAATCTGAAGCAGGCTCCAGGCTCTGAGCTAGTTGTCAGCACAGAGCCCACCCGGGGGCTCAAACCCATGAACCAACCATGAGATCATGACCTGAGCCAAAGTCAGATGCTTAACCGACTGAGCCACCCAGGTGCCCCTCCCTGTGCCAAGTCTTGACCACCTTCTATTTATTCTCCATACTACAACTTTATACCATTTGATCATTTTATTTTGGTGGGTTTTTCCATTATCCAGAGGGTAAAGAATATAGTTTATAAGATCTTGGCATGATCTTATGAATGCTCATCTCTCTGGTGTGTTTGTTTCTTTTTTCCCCTTCACTTCTCCTCTCTCTATACCCTTGTACTCCAGGTCAGCTTAAAACTTAAAACTGTTCCTCTAACAACATGCTCTTTCTTGCCTCTTCAATTTTATATGACCAGTTCCTGCTGCCTAGAAAGTATGACTTGACAAAGTGATCACTTCTTTTGACCTCACCTGGGATAGCTTCTCTTTCACAAGATTTTCCTGATGCCAGGAAAGCATTCTAGTCTTTTCTATCATGTGGACACTGAGTCATAGTTGCTTGCATATTTCTGCCTACCTCTCCTAAATTTTTATCTAGATACAAATTTTTCTTGAATCTAGTGTGTAGTACAATGCCTGAGAAAGTAATAGCCTCTTAGTTAGTACTTATTGGCTATGAATAAACAATTAGATTTTGCAGACAAAAAATGGCAACTTGAATAACCAATTTAGTGAGATGGTTTGGGTATTTCCCCCTTCTAGTATTTTTTTTAAATGCTGTGGGGTTTGGGGAAATGAGTCAGTGACTGAAGCTTGACTTTGCCACTAATTAGGTGGGGTAAAATCCATTTCAGGAATCAAGACACAGAACCACAGTTTATATTTTTAATAAATATAGTTTTATTGTTTTAAAGCATCATAGAAACAGTTGTCAAAGTGAATAAGAATGATTTATAATTAACTTATCAAACTGAACCAAATAGATGGACCTGAAGTACAAAAACAAAAACAAAATTTTTCACTTAACTATTTTCTCTGAGTGTTGTTTGTTAGACTCTATTAGTTAATCACCAAGCAATTTTTTTCTTTTTTTTAAAGTTTATTTGCAGTTTTTTTTGGGGGGGGGAGTGGGGGAAAGTAGGAGCAGAGAGAGATTTCCAAGAAGGCTCCACGCTGTCAGCACAGAGCCTGACATGGGGCTTGATCTCACTAACTATGAAATCACAACCTGAGCCCTGAAATCCAAGGTCAGATACTTAACTGACTGAATCACTCAGGTACCCCAGCAGGCCCTTTTTTCTTATGGATTGTACAGAGGTAAACCTTACTATAAACTGGATTGCAAATTAATGAGCAAGAACCATATACAATTAAAGTTCAAAAGGAATTTAAAGATCACCTAATTTAAATATGTGACTTTATAGTTGAGTAATGAAGTTTTGCCTAGGTAACAAAATGCCTAACATATGTATATTTAATCAGCAGATATTTGTTGATTCTTTTCCATACAAAGTATTGTGCTAGGTGGAGTTGGGAGAGTGACATTAATCACTTATGTTTTCACATTTTAATGGTTCCTGTGTCAACTAGTTTATTGTCCACACTAAAAGAATGATACGTTTACATAAGCAGCCAACTTAGTCTATGAGTTAGGGTAAGTACAAGTGAATGTTAGAGATAAGAGCTGATGGGAAGGAAGGAAAAGAGCAGTGACTTTGGGCTGGACTGGTCAGGAAAAGGCTTGAAGATTATTAGAAGACTTCATTGTGTAGGATACCAGGCCCAGAATTGACCCTTTTGCTCCTTATCGGTCTGCCCTGAGCATCAAGTCAACAATCACATTCCTAGAAGGGACTGGAGTAAAACTGAGGCAGAAGTCAGATGGCAGGGACACAATGAGTCAGAAGAAGGGCTTGATGGACAAGTTGGGTCAGCATGCATAGAGTAAAGTTTCCTGGCTTGAGTCTTTTGTAGAGAGCCTCACTCTGTCCAGTTATCTAGCAGACAATCAGTAAGATGCCAAGAGAGTGAATTTTTCAGTTTACAATAAAATGGAGAAAGCTTAAGTACATTTCTCATTTTCCATATTAAACCCAGGTGTTTTTTTTAAGTTGATTATTTGGAACCTGTGACATGTCAGCACTGTCTCTTTTTGCTGTTGACATTTTCTCTCTGCAACAGTTAGAAATAAGTTATCAAGGAAAACAATTTGAAGACTATTCATCAAATTATAGTTTTGATTTATAAAGGTAGGTGTCTGAATTTCTCTGTAGGTTTTGCTTTCTGGGCCTATGTCCTGAAAGTCTCTTTAATTTGGAAATAGTGTTCCCCCAGCCTGTTTCTGATTGGAGTATCATTAGATGGCCCAGGATTGAGAGAAGAGCTTGTGTTGTTTCCCATCGTTGTACATCTTGATTATAAAGGCTATGTAAAAAATCAGAGTTTATTTGTAGGTCTGAAGATAGGGGTAATCCTTTAGGGAAATTGAGGTTTGAAATACTGACTTTTTCACAGACATACATAACAGATTTCTCATGCTTCGCTCTCAAATCTCTGTTCTGTTCCTGTATATCCATTGCTTGTTTTTTGACATCACCATCAGTTCTATCTCACATTTTTAAGAATGATCTTCTGCTGGTAAATGTTGTATTGGAGAATTGCTAGTGTTCAAGATCCAACCTAGCCATTTTTTTTTCAAATTTTATTTTTTAATGTTTTATTTATTTCTGGGAGAGAGAGAGAGAGAGAGACAGCATGAGCAGGGGAGGGTCAGAGAGAGAGGGAGTCACAGACTGAAACAGGCTTCAGGCTCTGAGCTGGCAGTCAGCACAGAGCTCGACGCGGGGCGAAAACCCACGAACTGCAAGATCATGACCTAAGCGAAAGTCGGACGCTCAACCGACTAAGCCACCCAGGCGCCCCGCCAACCTAGCCATTTTTAATGCCTGGTCAGCCAACATGTCCCTTTCCATATTCTCATTTTGTTTTAATAGAATTAAGGATTGTTTTTGGCACATGCAGCAGCCTAGCAGGAAGGCATGGTCTAAACACATTTATGGAAAAGGGTTGAATTCTGAACTGGTGGTGATTCTTATCTGTCAGCTCTTTGATGTTGCCATTGTTGAAATAATTTGTTTTCCAGGAGCTGAATCACCGAACTTCTATTCAGAAGTGGTAGTTAATTTTTAATTAGTAATGAGGCAGAAACAGAACTGAAAAATAGGATAAGTAAGTTACTTTAGAATTTGGTACTTATTTATTATGTCCAGTCATATGTTAAACAGCAATTGTGCTTTATACTTAGAATGCATCATATGCAAAAAGAAAAGGCCATGTCTCATAACATTGTTTTATCCTGCAAAGTGGTTGTGCAATTCAATGGTAGAATAGGGAAACTGTGTTAAGGTTTTGGGGTTCAGAGATGGGCCCCTCATAGTGAGTTTTGCTGAGTGTCAGGAGCACTTGTGAGAGACTCCCCTTTCTTTGGAGCAGATTGTGCGGCCACATTTTTCTTTTAAAATTGTTCTTGTTCTCCCCTTTGGGATCATTAGTGATCATTCTATGAGATGTTTATTTTGGGGAGACCCTTTTCCTAAAGCAATCAGGCTTCTAACCCTGATGTTTTCAATTTTCTTCCCTCTGATTTCTTTGATATATAAGGTAAAAACATCATTGCCCTGTCCTTTTGTATTCTTTTTGACAAGACTCTATCATGACCTGTGTCTTCCTTTCAGGGGTCACACTTAGTGGGCAACATTAGGAAGAGAGACATTGTCCTTTGAACTACTTGCTTTTCTAGAAGTCCTGATGGGTTTTGGTGAAATCTTGGTGTTGGGTCCCCATTGGAACAGACATTTCCTCCTGAAGCCACCCTGGCCATGGAACATCATTTCTCCTTCTCCAAAGACAATGAGCCCATATGGGGTTTGACCCTGCAACCCTGACATCATTAGCATTGTTTTTGAAACATCTAAGCTAACCCAGTCACAGCATTTGTGATTTTGTTATGCTAGTTCAACTGCCCCAGAGAGGAAATAATTTCCGCTCAATTGCTTGTGAATTGCTATTCCTCTGTCCAGCGAAAGGGATTCTGGTGTCTGTTGGGGTCACTGACCTGCCTTCTAGGTCATCTATAACATTACAATTTTTGGCTAGTTTTGCACCTGGTCTACAAGCACTTGACTGGTCAGATTAGGAAGTTTTCTGAACAATATCTATCTGCATCTAGATCAATTAATATATTCATTATTACGTTCAAATTCTTATTACTTTTTACAGATTGTGTTTATGCCATTTTATTAATCAGAGAATGCTTTTTAGATCTTAACATCAGAAATGAAAATGCGTACCTTGTTATATTGGCTGGAATTTAAGTCCTTTGTATAACAGTTTTTCTTAACCAGACTATGCATATGATTTTGATTATGTTTGACAGTACTGCTGGAAATTAGTAAAGCGGTTGAATGTTTGAATGCCTGTTTTTGAGAAAGCAAGCTGTATATTTACCCCTCTTACCCCATGGAGAGCTTTCTACACAAGACTTAAATGCTCCATGTCAGAATGAAAACCAGAGATGGGGCAGAGATGGGAGTGATTGAGACATAAAGGACACCGAAGGGGCTTCCATCCTCTCAGGATTCTCTTTGATTTACAAACTGTTAAGGAGCAGAAACAGTTCTGTTTCAATGTCATAGTGGGAAAAGCCTGCACGATCCTTGAAGGCCCGCGCTCTGTAGTTCAGCTCAATTAAAATGCTCTGGCACCCATAAAATATGGCATTAGGAGAGAAACCGTCAATGCGGAGGCTCACTCACCTCTCAAGGACAGTGGGTAGCACACACTTGGCTGCCGTTAGAAGCCACTCCTACAGGGAACTTTGACTATTCTGACCTTGTCCTGCTTGGTCCTTTTCATCTTTGGGAGGGTCCTTGGGCTCAGTGATGCATCATCCCCTGCCACGTTACAGATGATCCTGACACTTCGTTCAAGCCCAGCCCATATTTCTGGCTGACCACATTCTCTGTATCTCGCCAGCTGATCAGGGCGGCAGCAATGTTCCTGTTTTATCATATACTGTTCTGGCTATCATTTAGAAATACTCGCAGGCTCTCCCAGTGAATATTGATAAGATACCTTTGGAATGAGATAAAATGTGGTAAAGGCAGCATATCTTTCCAATGTGATAAAGAACTTTAGAATATGTGATAAAATGTGATAAAAGCCTGCTGCGAGGCTGTTATTGAGAAGAGCAGTCTACCNTGGATCTGCTCTTTCAAAGGTTCGGGGCCTTTCATTTGTGTTTCTAAGGGAAAAGCTCTTTGAAGGTCATGTTTGAATTAAAAGCTGTATTTATTATCTGTTTTTCCATGTTATCTATATTACAATTGCATATCGAATTTGGAAGCCCACTATCTCCTGAAGGTGGTTATTTTCTAATTCCACGTTTATCCTACCCTCTGGTGTGGTATTTGTCAGCGAATGTTTGCATCTGCTGGGGCTGATAAGGTAGAAACCGCTACCTGACTACATTATTATAGTTCTCGCGCTCTCCCTCTCCTGGCTAGTTTGAAATGATTATTGCCTCTGGACTTTAGTCATCTGCTGGAAGATAACACAGCTTCAAGCTACAGCACTTTCCTCTTCACTTTGAAGTCATGATGACTCTAGCTATTGCCAGCCAGTGGGACATACTTGTTACTGTGCAAGCAAGAGAGGGAAAGGATTCGTGGGAGGTGTCAAGGTGGTATTAAGATGAACAGGATGAGTACTGTTTTAAAAGGCCAGAAGCTCACTCCAGGTTCAGATTTCAGAGAAGGCAAGTGATACCTCACTTCAAAGTAGTGTCTGGGGCACCTGGGTGGCTCAGTTGGTTAAGCGTCTGACTTAGGTTCAGGTCATGATATCATGGTTTATGGGTTCAAACCCCGCTTCCAGCTCTGTGCTGACAGCTCAGAGCCTGGAGCCTGCTTTGGATTCTGTGTCTCCTTCTCTCTCTGTCCCTCCCCTGCTTGCACTCTGTCTCTTTCTCTCTCAAAAATAAATAAACATCAGAAAGAAGGAAGGAAGGAAGGAAGGAAGGAAGGAAGGAAGGAAGGAAGGAAAGAAAGAAAGAAAGAAAGAAAGAAAGAAAGAAAGAAAGAAAGAAAGAAAGAAAGAAAGAAAGAAAGAAAGAAATAGCCAAAGGTAGCCACTCTACTATAGCCCTTGTGCTGTGGTAAGTCCAAGAATGGGGATGCTTGGGGCCAAGAGCAGCATCCTTGTATTGACTTATTAGGAAAAAAAATTATTTTAGTCTGTCTAGCTTTTTTAATTTAGGAGAGGAGCAATAATATTACTAAATAACAGCTAACATTTATGGAAAGCCCACTATTTGCCAAGCATTAGAGTTTACATTACTCTTTGAAATAACCGATGAAGTAGACCCTGCTAAAATCACCACTTAATAGATGATGAAGCAGAGCCTTGCTTAAAAAAATTAAGTGATGTGCCCGAGGCTGCAGAAATGTGTGAGAGAGATGAACTGAAATGCCTGCAATCCTCATGCTTTTCTCAGTGCAAGTGAGGTCCATCCATGTTGTTGCCAGTGTCAGGATTTCCTTTTTTTGTTTTAATCACTGAATAATATTCCATTATAT